>NW_007250598.1:44325-58285 GCF_000164805.1 Carlito syrichta
GAGGAATTGGTTTGGGCTATAATTAAGAGTTTCTATAGTGTAGGTAGAATTAGCATAAAATAGAGAGGAACTGGAATTTAGGTTGGTTATTAGGTGTTGCGTATACATAGGTTTTAAAAGTTATTGATTATTAGAATATTATGATATTAGAATTGTACTGCTTTTGAGAAATATTAACCAAGCATGAGGAACAGTGAAATAGTTTTGGGATCCTCATTCCTCATGCTTGGGAAACACCTGGTGGGTGGGGGACGCCCCTCATCCACCTGGTTCTATGTTCATGTAAATGTCTTGTGATTTAATTGGGATTACCCTTCCTCTTACTCCAGGAAACACCTGGTAGGCGAGGGATGCCCCCTCATTCACCTGGCTTTGTGTCCATGTAAAGGTTTTGTAATTTAATTGAGATTGTTCTTCCTCATGCCTGAGGAAACACCTGGTGGGGGGGGTGCCCCTCCTGCACCTGGCTTATGTTCACGTGGAAGACTTGTAAGACTGCCTGTGTAAAATTTGGGATAAATACAAGTTGTAAACCCCCAATAAACGGCTTCTGGTCAATCCGTTGAACAGATGTCCACTTTCTTTCTCTTTATATCTATCCCTCCTTCTTTCTTTCTTTTAATATCTGTCTTTATAGAAACGCCGACGCCATCACACCTTCCAAGGGACCCCCTAAATCTCTTTTTGGGGGCTGGCCCCCCAAAGGCCTCTGACTGACCATGGCCCTGAGCTTAGTTCTGCCCATCTTTCTTCTTCCTGTGTGCCCCCTCAATCTCTCCCCAGCTTCTCTTTTACCACTGCTGATGGGGCAGCACCCCCAGGCTTCCTCCACACTGCCTGGCATTGAAGAGTCCCCCTGGGGTCTGGGTAGGAGCCCTGAAGCCCAGGGTCTGGGTAGGATCCCTGAAGCCCAGGGCTCCTACCCAGACTCCAGGGGGAATCTTCAATGCCAGGCTGTCCCACTTTCTAGGACAGTAGGGCTTGGTGCTCTCCCCGTCAAAGGGCCCATATCTGAGTTTCTGTTTCAGAGTAGTCACACAGAGGAAGCAAGACCATGTGCCATGCCACATCATCAAAGCCACGTCAACACAGCAGCCACATGTACACCTATGGCCCCAGAATGTGGCTGTTCCTGGATGGATATGGTGAAAGTGGGGAGATGGGGGTTTCATGAGGCTAGGTGAATTTTCAGACAGAACACAGGATGGGCCCAGCATTAATTTTGGGAAGTTGCAGTTTGAGGAACTGACAGGGTTGCATGACTTTTTCTCACCTCATTTGTCTCCTTCTTGCTGCTGCCCTGCCTTCTGAAGCCATCAATCAGGAAGCCTTAGGCTCCCCTTGAAGGGTACCACCAGGCTGGCAGAGAGCTCAGGAGAAAAGCATCCAGGGTCCCCTACTCCTCCTGGGCCCTGTCCTAGAGATCCTGGGCACCAGGAGGTGAGCTCTAACTTCTGACATCATGAGTGGCCAGACATGCTGTGTCCTTCACTTTGCCCAAGCAATAGGCAATGGCAGTATCTCACAGCTGGCAACACATACTCCATCCAGCACACCAGACCTGTGTTTGAATCATGGCTCCATCAGATGCCAGACATGTGACCTTGGGTAATTTTCTTTACCATTTGCCTGAACCTCAGTTTCCCCACCTGTGAAATAGGAATAGTAATATTTCCTTCTCAGGATTGTTGCAAGGTTTAAACATGATTTACTATGTGTCTGGCACTTGGTAGGTGTTCAGCTGATAGGAGTTATGTGGCTACCTAGTTTCTCTCTCCAAGCCTCAAACTGTCAAATATCTGCTGAATGTCTTCTGTGTGCTAGAAAGCTGTCAAGAAACCCCCAGGCTGAAAGGGGAAGGAGATAGTATCTCAAGGAAGTGTTCAAAAAACTTCCCCTCCAGCTCCAGCCCAAGCTAACACTTGTGGTCTTACATAATCAGTTTTAAAACTCTTTTGAGTCTGAACTTATGTGTTATCTAATACACAGCATTTTATTCATCATGTCACTTGTATTACATCTGGTATCTCCAACTAGATTGCAAGTTTCTCAGCAGCTGGGCCCATGCCCAATCCACTTTCATGTGTTTTTCATAGTTCCTGGCACTGAGTTGCACATATAAGTGGTGGTAAATGTAACGTTGATTAAGGTTGATGCTTGTGTTTGTGTGCATGTATGAACATGCAGGTTTGTTTGCATTATGTGCATGTGGATGCATGAATGTGTATGCAGACATGTGTGTGCTTGTGCATGTATGTGCACATGCATGCATGTGTGAATGCAGGTGCATGCATGCATGTGTGTGCACACTGATGTATATATGTGTGCATGCATGTGAGCGTACACATGCAGATGTGCGCATGTGTATGCATGTGTGCACATGCAGGTTTGTGTGCATGTGTATGCATGTGTGCATGCATGCACGCAGATGTGTGTTCACATGCACATTGTGTGTGTGTGTGTATGTGTGACTATTTGTGAGTACAGTTTGACACCTTTTATTCAGAGTGTCATTATCATGTGTCACTTGCATAACATTGTTTTTGTTTTTCAGTCTGCCTCAGTTTCAGAGAGCAAGAAGTCTTTCTCCTCCTGAAACAAAGGGATGAGACAATTTAGATCCTCTGGCTGGCCCAGTATGTGGCCAAGGCAGTGTGCTGGTGTAGGTCTAGAACATGGACAGAGGTATTAAAGGACAGTAGGTGATTGAGCAGTGTTCAGAAACTTAAGACCAGAGGTGTTAGCTAATAGAATCCCCATTGGGTGTGATCAGGTGTGCCAGGAACTGGGTACTAATGACCAGGAATGCCCACAGTCAGAAACAACACAGGGATACCTCTCAAGGATAAAGGGCTCACACAAAATAGACTAAAAATTCCTACCAGTCAATAAAAAAAGGACCAACAACTTTTTATTGTTTTATTTTTTTGAGTTGGAGTCTCAATCCATCATCCAGACTGGAGTGCAGTGGCACGCACACTCATGGCCACCCCAGTGTCGACATTCTGGGCTCCAGTGATCCTTCCGCCTCAGCCTTCTGAGTAGCCAGAACTACAGATGTGCGCTACCACTCCCGGCTATTTTAATTTTATTGTAGAGATGAGGTCTCGCCAAGTTGCCCAGGCTGGTCTCGAACCCACAGGCTCAGGCAATCCACTCGCCTCGGCCTCCCAAAGTGCTGAGATTACAGGCTGAGCCACCGAGCCCAGCCACAACTTATTTTTTAATAGGCAAAAGACATAATCAGACACTTCATAGGAGAGGAAATTCAAATAACCGACATGCATGTAAAAAGGTGCTTTATATCACTAATCATTTGAGAATGCAAATTAAAACCACAATGAGTCAGGCTCGGTGGCTCAGCCTGTAATCCCGCGCCTTTGGGAGGCTGAGGTGAGTGAATTGCCTGAGCCCGCGGGTTCGAGACCCGCCTGGGCAGTGAGACCTCATCTCTACAATAAATCAAAAAATCAGCCAGGCGTGGTAGCACATGCCTGTAATTCCAGCTACTCGGAAGGCTGAGGTGGAAGGATCGCCGGAGCCCAGCAGGAGAGGCTGCGGTGGCTGGGAGCGGCCACTGCACTGTAGTCTGGGCGACCGAGTGAGACTCCAACTCAAAAAAAAAAAAAAAACCACAATGAGACAGCAGCACATATCCACCAGAATAGCTAAAGTAAAAAAAAACAACAGCAACAACAACAGAAAACCAAACCCTGACAAGAGACAACACCAAGTGTTGGGGGAGCAAATAGAATTCTCATATACTGCTGGTGCAAGTATAAATATGTTCAAGCACTTGGAAAACTGTTTAGCAGTAAGAAAAGATGAATGTGTATTTTTCCCATGACCCAGAAACTCTACTGCTAGTTAGATATCCAAGAGAAACAGGTGCAATAAACCCAAATGATATGTTCAAGAAATGTTGCTAGTTACTTTATGTATAATAGCCCCAAGCTGAAAATCTCAAATTCTCATCAACAGTAAAATGGATAAATTAGTCAAATGATAGAATACTATACAGCAAAACAAAAGAACAAACTACTACTACTATATACTATATGATCCCATTTATATTGAATTCGAGAACAGTCAAAACTAATCTGTAGTGATAGAATTAAAATAGTGATGACCTCTGTGAAGGTGAGTACTGATTGAGAAAAAATACTAGGGAACATTCTGGGGTTCTGGTAATGTCCTGACTGATAGCTACATGGGCATATGCACATGCAGAAACTTAAGTTGAGTGCACTCTAGGCATTTTAATATATGCATGCTACATTTCAACTTTAATTTTTTTTTTTTAGATAAACTGCCCAGGAATATAATTGCTGCATTGTATTGAAAGTACATGTTTAAGAAACTGCTATACTCTTTTCCAGAGTGACTATATTGTTTCATGTTCCTAATAGCAATGTATGAATGATCCTATGGCAGAATGCGGCAAATGCTCAAATATATTTCATGTATGATTGAGTGAATGAATGCAGAAACACATGAGTAGCTGCATCAGGGTTAGCAGTTGTCCCCATGGCAATCACCTGGGATGACAGATTGTCTCCCACTAACCCTGTGGTAGAAAGGGGATTTGGTAGCAGTTAAAGGTATTTCCTTTTGAAAGTCAAGCTGCAAGCTTTAAAGACCCACCAGGCACCGGCTGGTTTTGTTTAAGAAAAGCCAAATGGCCAGAGACTGGTCATTTCATGGAAATGCAAAAGGGTACCTACACTCTGCATTTCCTGGAAACCATTTGTTCTTTGAAAAATCTGATTTTGCTGAATACAACCTTGTAAGATTCCAAAAGAAATATGTAATCACTCAACACGACCCCCTCCCTTACCTAAACAAGGGTATAAAACCCCACTTCTCCCATTCTGGGGGGCTCGACTTGGATGCTTTAGCCCTCGAGGCCGCCGGCGTAATAAAGCTGCTACTTCCTATAATAGTCTCGGTGTCACGATCTCTCTATTTTCCCGCTGCAATCCAGTTCCTCTGTATCCTTGCCAGCATTTGTTTTGTTGTTGTTGCTACTTTACTATTTTTTATTTCAGCCATTCTGACAGATATATAGTAATATCTCATGGTAGTTTTAATTTACATATTCCTAGTTGCTAATAATATTGAACATCTATGCATATTCTTAGCTGCTATCTGTATATCCTCCTCAGTGAAGTGTCTGTTTGCCCATTTTCTAATTGAATTGTTTACTTGAGTTTTGAGACTACTTTATAATATAAATGCAAATATTTTGTTATATATATTGTTTGCAAATAATTTCTCTGAGTCTGTAACTTGCCTTTTCATTTACTTAACATCTTTTACAAAGCAAAGCATTTAATTTTGATGAAGCCTACTTTATCAGTTTTTCTTTTAATGGATGGTACTTTTGAAATCAAGTCTAAGAACGCTTCACCTAGCCTAGATCCCAAAGATTTCTCTTACATTATCTTCTAAAGTTTTATAGTCTTGCATTTTACATTTAAGTCTGTTATAAATTTTGTATTACGTTCTCCATAAGATGTGAGGTTTAGGTTTCTTTTATTGTTTGCCTTTGCCTGTGGATGCTTCCAGCACCATTTTTTTTTTTAGAAGACTGTCCTTCTTTTGCTGAATGGCTTTGCACCTTTGTCAAAAAGCAGTTAAGCATATTTGTGAGTCCAGTTCTGTGTTCTCTGGTTGTCACATTGGTCATTGTGGCTATCCCTCTGTCAATATCACCCTGTCTGGATTACTGTAACTTTGTAATAAGTCCTGAAATCAGATTCTTCCCATTTTATTCTTCTTTTTCAAAATTATTTTTAACTATTCTAGGTCCTGGGACATTCCATATAAATTTTAAAATAATAAGCTTGCCAATGACTACAAAAGTCTCGTTGAAGTTTTAATGATATAAATTGTCTTAAACCTATAGATCAATTTGGGAAAAGTGACACCTTTATTATAATGAGTCTTTTAATCTATGAACATAGTATTCTACCTCACTACATTTATTTAGGTCTTATTTGATTTATTTTATCAGCATTTTATAGTTCTCAGTCTACAAGCCATGTATATAATTTTTTAGATTTATACCTAAGCATCATCTTTTTTTTTTGAATTGAGAGTCTCACTCTGTCGCCCAGACTGGAGTGCAGTGGCCGCTCCCAGCCACTGCAGCCTCAACCTGCTGGTCTTCGGCGATCCTTCCGCCTCAGCCTTCCAAGTAGCTGGAACTACAGGTGCGTGCTACCACACCCGGCTAATTTTTTGATTTATTGTAGAGATGAGGTCTCACCAAGTTTCCCAGGCGGGTCTCGAACCCGGGGGCTCAGGCAATCCACTCACCTCAGCCTCCCAAGGTGGGGGATTACAGGCTGAGCCACCAAGCCCAGCTCCTAAGCATAATCTTAAAGCTTTTTGGAGCAATTGAAAATGCTGGATTTTACATTTTTGCTTCCATATGTTTATTATTTTTAAAAATATGATTGAGTTTTGTTTGCTGGTTTTTTTCCTGCAATCTTGCTGGAGTCACTTATTAGTTCCAAGTTTGTTGGCAGGGTTCTTTGGATTTTTCTATGTATAGAGAGAGTCATGTCATCTTCAAATATGGACAGTTTTATTTTCCTCCTTTCCAATCTGTAGTCTTTTTATTCATTTTTCTTGCCTATCCAATTGGCTGTAACTTACAGTTGAAAAGAAATGGTGAGAGTAGACATCCTGCCTTGTTTCTGATAATGAGGGAGACAATTAGTTTCCCTCCATTAAGTATGATGCTATCACTAGGCTCTTTGTAAATGCTGCTATGAAGCTGAGGAAGCTTCTCTCTATTCCTAGTTTGCTGAGTTTTTTTTAATCATACATGAATGAAATATTTTGTTAATTTTTTTCTCTGTGTTAATATCTAACAAATTTCTTGTTTATTTTTCTAAGTTATTGAATTTATGATCATAAAGTTGTTCATAGTATTCTCTTATTTTCCCTTTTAATGACTTCAGAATCTGTAGTAATACCTTGTTTCATTCCTGATATTGGTGATTTGTGTTCTTTCTCTTTCTCTCTTGTCAGTCTTGCTTGAGGTTTATTATTTTTATTAATTTTTTTAAAGAACCAGCTTTTGTTTCATTAATTGTGTCTATTGTTTTTCTGTTTTTAATTTTATTGATATTTGCTCTTATTTTTATCTTTTCCCTCTTTCTGCTTCTTTTGAGTTTATTTTGCTCTACATTTTCTGGTTTCTTGAGGAAGGAACTTGGATTGTTTATTTGGGACTGTCTTTTCTAATGTAAATATTTAGTTATTTAGTGCTGCTTATTTCCCTCTGAGAACTGCTAAAGCTACACCCCACATGTCCTGATATATTTTTGTCTTCATTTATTTATTTAGTTAGTTAAACAATCATTTTATTGCTTGAGTACATAGACAAATTTATGCAACCAGGGCAGAGGCTGTGGACAACTCATATTTCCAATTAGGAGGGAGGACTTGCGTGGTTTTGTAATACTGAGCCAATCGGTGAATTCGACTCTCTATCAGAATCAGGTGGAAGTTAGTGTCATCCTTTCTGTTCCCCTCAAGATGCTTTTGAACAGCAACTGCTTTCCTTTCCTTTTTTTTTTTTTTGAGTTGGAGTCTCACTCTGTCACCCAGACTATAGTGCAGTGGCACACTCCCCACCAACGCAGCCTCACCCTGCTGGGCTCCAGCGATCCTTCCACCTCAGTCTTCCAAGTAGCGGGAACTACAGGCGTGCGCTACCACGCCTGGCTAATTTTTTTGATTTATTGTAGAGATGAGGTCTCGCCAAGTTGCCCTGCTGGGTCTCATGGACTCAGGCAGTCCACTCGCCTCGGCCTCGGCTGGGATTACAGGCTGAGCCACCGAGCCTGGTCAGCAACTGTTTCTAAATTAAATGGTAGAGAGCCTTAGGAGGATCAGGAGCAAGCCCTTTCAACTTAAGGATTCTCAAGATTTTATTTCCCATCACAAAGTGTACTTGTGCCACACCATGTGAGTCCCTCAGCATCACACCGATCTGTGAGGGAGTCAGGCCCTTCTTGGCCAGTTTGTAAATCTGCTCTTTCACGTCGTCAGACGTCAACTTCAGCCAAGTGGGACGCTGTGGTGGCAGGGCAGTGCCGATTGGGACAGGCCCTTCCTGGAAGCATGCATGTGACCCATGATGGCAATGGTCGGGTGCAGAAAGATATATGTATTTTTAAATTTCATTTTAGATTTCCTCCTTGACCATAGATTACTTCAAACTGCGTTTTAATGTATGTGTAGAGATTTTCTTGTCTTGTTATTAAATTTTAGTTGGCTCCATTTTGGCTAGAGAATACACTCTGTATTAATTTCAATTTTATTTTATTTTGTTTTTTTTTTTTTTAAGTTGGAGTCTCACTCTGTTGCCCAGACTGGAGTGCAGTGGCTGCTCCCGGCCACTGCAGCCTCGACCTGCTGGGCTCCGGCCATCCTTCCGCCTCAGCCTTCCAAGTAGCCGGAATTACAGGCATGCGCTATCACGCCCGGCTGATTTTTTGTAGAGATGAGGTCTAGCTGGCCAGTCGGGTCTCAAACCCGCGGACTCAGGCAATCCACTCACCTCATCCTCCCAATTTTAAAAAGTTGAGTCCCTGGATATGATTCATCCTGATGAATGTTCCATGGACATGTTGATAAAAGATGCCAAACTCTGAATGTTCCATGGACATGTTGATAAAAGATGCCAAACTCTGTAAAAATTTTTTTTTTTTTGAGTTGGAGTCTCACTCTGTCACCCAGACTGGAGTGCAGTGGCCGCTCCCGGCCACCGCAGTCTCGACCTGCTGGGCTCCAGCGATCCTTCCACCTCAGCCTTCCAAGTAGCTGGAACTACAGGCACGCGCTACCACACCCAGCTAATTTTTTTGATTTACTGTAGAGATGAGGTCTCACCAAGTTGCCCGGCTGGGTCTCGAACCCCGCAGACTCAGGCAATCCACTCACCTCAGCCTCCCAAAGGCACAGGATTACAGGCTGAGCCACCAAGCCTGGCTGTAAAATATTTTTAAAGGTTCATTTTGAGACAAATGTGAGTAGCCTAGACCCATGACATAGCCCCAAGAGGTCCTGAGTACATGTAGTTAAAGTGGTTGAATGACAGCTTGGCTTTATACATTTTTAGGTAGATAGAAGTTATAGGCAAAACATAAATGAATACACGTGGTTCACATTGGTTCCACCTGGGAAAGTGGGACATCCCCAAGCAGGGGGCTTGTGGGTCATGAGTGGATTCAAGGATTTTCTGATTGATAATTGGTAGAAAGAGTTAAGCTGTGTCTAAAGAATTTTGAAATCAGTAAAGGAAATGCTGAGTTGAGATAAGGGGAGTTTGAGGAAGCCAAGGTATTTAATATGTAGATGAAGCCTCATAGGTGGCAGCTCTTAGAGAGAATAGATGGCAAGTGTCTTTCTCCTCTGGGAATCCTTGAGGATTCCATACAGATACAAATTTCCCCAAGAGACAGTTTTGCAGGGTCATAAACTACTTTTGATTTCCTTTTTTACCTGTTGTGTGTTGTTATTCCAGAGTCAGGTTGGAAAGTCAGCCACATAATATAGAGTTCATAGAATCCCATTTGATGAGACTTCATGATTTGTAGGCAATGACTCCCCAGATCTTTTAGTTAGGAATTTGGGCAAGAAAAAAAAAGGTCAGAGTTTAGTCCTCAGGCACTTGAAAAAATTTACAAGCTGTGAAAGTATCTAAATTTCATAGTAAGTTCCTTCCTAGTCAACATACCTAGAAAAGATTTTTCACGATCAAACTCTGACCAGTAGGAAGGTAACATCCCATACTACACAGCAGCTCTTCCTGAAAATCCCTTTAAAACATTTCCATCTTCTCATCCCAAATTCTTTCTCACCTGCTGCCCAGTTTCTGGTCTCTTCTTCCTTACGGTCCCACACAGCCTTTCCAGTCTCACTGGTGCCAGCCTTGTCTTTCTTCCCAGATCTCGTGTTATACCCATACCCTCTCCCGATCTCTCTATTGTTATTATTACGTAGAGAGTCTTTTTTCCCCCTCTGGTTTTAAAACTTGTCTTTTCACTCATTATCTCATAATTTTTTTTTCTTTCTTTTTTTTTTTTTTTGTGATTCACCCTTCTTTGAATGCAAAGGGTATGATAAACAGCAAATATGTTTCTCTATCTCCTAGGTCTGAATTTAACTCCACCCTTGTATCTGAGGTGTAGATATCCTCTTGGCCATCTTCCCTGAGGTCTACATTTAGGAACCATATGCTCTAATCTTTCTAGAATATCTGAATAATATGACAGAGCTTTCATATACTTGGTGTCCTGGGTTCTTTTGAAATCTCCTGCTGATATTTCAAGTCTTTCATAGGAGGTAAAAAATACCATAATTGATTTGTTCTGTTTAATGCTGACAGTGCAGACTTAAGAATCAAAAAATATCTGGATACAAATCTATTCTCTGCCATTTGATAACTGTGCAAACATGGTGGGTCATAAATCTTCCAATGCTTGAATCCTCATCTGTAAGTTGGACACCAATAGAGTTGTAAGGATAAATGAGATAATACATGATAAACACTTAGCCATCTAATGGCTCATCAGATTATAATTATTCTTATCATCTGTTGTGTTATTTCTGTTGTGTGCTACATCTGGTGTGTATTCTTATCGTGTTTGTTATTTTGTTGTTGCTGTAATCAATTTTGGTGACGTTATATGTCAACATCTCTTTCTTCCTCTTTCTAGTTGTTCCTTTCCTTGTTGGGTAGCTGTATGCATTTGTGAGAGCACTGATAGCTTCTGAGCACACAGGTAGACTATATTTCCAATCTCTCTTACATTTATGTGTGGCCATATCACTGAGTTCTAACCAATGGAATATAGACAAGAGATACGAGCAATTTCCAAGCCAATCCATAAAAACTACTTCATGAGCTTTCTTTCATACTCTCTCTCCTTCCTTTTGAGTGGTGTGGTTATATATAATGGTCTCAGCTGTGAAGAAACAGACCATAAGGAGCTTAAGGACTGGAAAGCTGTGGTTGTCTGAAGCTGGAGTGAAGAGAGTAAAGGGGCACAAAGAATCTAATCTCTTGGGGGTAAGGAAATATTTTGTTTCTGGAGTATGGGAGTTGTTTAACAGATGTGTACAAGTATCAATACTCAATAAATGCAGTTTATTATATATAAATTATATCTTAATAAATTTTTTAATACAATAACTCCCATTCAGGGTCAACTCCCTGTCTTAGATCAGGATCCCAGACTCTACGATGAAAATTCATATGTGAGTAATTTTTTTTGAGTCAGAGTCTCTGTGTCCCCCAGGATGGAGTGCAGTGGCACACTAATGGCCACTGCAGCCTCGACCTGCTGAGTTCAGGCAATCCTGCCTTAGCCTTCCAAGTAGCTGGGACTACAGGTATATGCCACCACACCCAGCTAATTTTTTGATTTATTGTAGAGGTGAGATCTCACCAAGTTGCCCTGACTGGTCTCAAACCCCTGAACTCAGGCAATTTTCTCACCTCAGCCTCCCAAAGTGCTGGGATTACAGGCATGAACCACCACACCTGACTGTGAGTAATTTATTAAGGAAGTATACTCAGAAAAATTTTCAGCAAGGGAGTCAGAAAAGCAGGACAGGGAGAGAGGAAGTCAAGCATGGGTATGATCCCAGGCAGAGTCCCTAGGGTAGCCTTGGCCTGATCACACAGGTGGACTCTGGACTCTGGAGCAGGAATTATGCCTCAGAGTTTGTTCTGACACAAGACAAGGAAGATGTAGAGATTCGGTCTGGCTCTGTACCTGTGGGCAAAATGGCTCCAGTAGCCTGAGGGCAGTTCAGCAGTTCTTGATAGAGTCACGGGTGCAATTAGCTGGAAGCAAAAGAACATAAAGACAGAAAGGAGTGTGCAGGAATGGTAAGAAGGACTCAAGAGGGTCCAGCAGAGCACTGCCTGAAGGGCGCAGGGAACAGTCAGAAGGTTGCCTCCCGAGATGGCACTGAATACTATATAGAACCACACAAAGACAACAAAGGCCCTAAGCTCCAGCTTCTCCCCATACGGTTTCACGTGCATGCACGAAGTTTAAACCTGCACACAAATAATTTCTCCCTATAGGAATACTACCTTATAGTCTCCTCCAACAAAACCCAAGCACGGCACTGGCCAGCCCTTGCCAGGCCCATAAATACAGCCCACCCTCTCTCTCTCTCTCTCTCTCTCTGTCTCTCTCTCCCCCTCCCTAACCCCCATGGCTACAGACCCTTTTCCTTTTTCCTGTAGCCTCCGCTTTAATAAATCTCTTGGTCCCTAACGGGTGTGGAGTTTTTACTGGCGCCTAAGTTCTTTCATTGGTGCAGTGACTCAGATCGGGTCTCTCTCGCCCTTGTGTGGGTCTCTCTCACACTTGGGTGGGACCCCGATTCGGCGCCGGTGGCCACTCCAACCCTCCCGGACCTTCCCCACCCTCTTGAATGCCCGAGCCGCATCCACCAGCGATCGTTGGTAGGTAAGTCCCCCTCCTCCAAACAAGGAAGCCTAAAACTTGCCAGGGATCACTGGAGGGAACTGACCTCAGGATCCAGCCCCTCTGGCCCCTCCGCGAGGGGGAACACACCCCACCTCAGTCTTCATGGCCACAGCGGACCCTAAAGGTTTCCACCCCAACTAATATTCCCAAACAGACAAGCCAGAGACTTGCCAGGGATCACCAGAGGGAACTGATCTCAGGATCCAGCCTCTCCGGCCCCTCGGCAAGGGGAACACACCCCGCCTCAGTCTTCACGGCCACAGCAGACCCAGAAGGCTCCCTCTTCTATTCCATCTCTCACTCCCCTAGGGGCTCCCACGTCTGTTGGGCAGCAGCGGACCTCAGAGGCTCCCACGTCTGCTAGCCTATAGCGGACTCTGTAGGGTTCCCACTCCCTCAGGGCTCCCACGTCTGTCAGACAGCAGCAGACCTCAGAGGCTCCCACATCTGTTGGCCCACAGCGGACCCTGTGGGACTTCCGTTTCTGTTCGACCAGCAGGAATTGTGAATACACTCCCCACCCTCTGCTCAGTCAAGTGCTCTCTATTTCAAAAACTCCTAGCACTAGGTGCCTTTACCCCTTGGTTCTCCAGGAGAACCCTGGTTGTGCCAAACCTCTGTGATGACAGACTTTGCCACAGTCACACTTCTCGGACAGCTGACTCTTTGGGGGACGCCCCCGTTTAGTCCACCTGTCCTTCCATGGGAGGTTCGTCATCCTGCCAGCTGATTCCCATCTTAAATGCCTCTTAAACAATCTGCAAACAGGACTGGCCAACATATACCTTAGACAACCAAAATCAGTGGCCTATATAATTTCTGTGAGCGTTCAAAACAGTGGGTAGAGATTCCCTAGTTCAGTCCTTTCTCTCCTCTGTAAACACTCCCTCTACAGCTTCTCTCCTTCCCACTGTCCCACATGCATCTGTGCTTCCTCCTCCAAGCCCCCTCCCCCACTACAAAGTCCCCACATAAGCCCCCCTCCTGGCTCCCTCCTCTTCCATCTCGAATTTCAAACCTGCAAAAAAGTTTCCCCCTTCCAACACCCTGCTTCCAGAGAAATGTAGGAGAGTCTGGGAACAGGCTAAGACATACGCAAACAAAATTCACCTCCTGGAGCCTGCTAATAATCTTCCAGCCTGAAGGAAAGGGCTGAAAGACAGTAAAAGGAAACACTGCCTGAATATAAACTCGTAGCCTCCTAGGATTAGGACGGAAAGCTAACGAATGTGCTGTGTGCTTGTGTGTAAATGAGACGGACAGCAGGAAGGCTCCACATAGTCTGTGTTGGGGGTATACCAACCTACCAATTGCTAAGAGGTGTCTGAAATATCTTCGTGAAAAATATGACAAAAGGGGGACAAAGCGGTTATTTCCCATACCCCTCATTCTCTTATCTGTGTGTCTGTCACTTTAAATCTGCTAAAAAG
>NW_007250598.1:58771-59306 GCF_000164805.1 Carlito syrichta
TGAAAAGGCAAAAAGACATAAATATCAGATGCTGGCCCAGGTCCTCCACGGAACTAAGGGTTCCTCTGGTGTCACCCAAGGTGGTGGCAATGCCCGAACCCAGCAACAACCACCGGGACTCTGCTTCAAGTGTGGGCAACCAGGACATTGGGCACGAGGCTGCCCCAACCCCAGAGTGCCCCAAAAGTCATGTCCCAAGTGCAGTCAGGCAGGACATTGGGCAATGGACTGCCCTGGCCCCCTAATAGGGACTGGGTTAGCCCCCAATCCTGCTTTAGACCTGTTGGGTATGGCAGCAACCTTGGAATGATGGGGCCTGGGGTCTCCCTGTCTGACACAAATCTCAAATCGTCGGGAGCCCAGGGTCACTATAACGGTTGATAGGTGCCCCATCCATTTCCTCCTGGACACCAGAGCCACCCTTTCCATCATACAAGAATTTGGGGGCCCAACTTCCCCATCTAAGTCCCCTATAGTCGGGGTAGGGGGCCAGTCCATCACTCCATGCATAACTCCCACAGTTATGTGCATTTTT
>NW_007250599.1:0-210977 GCF_000164805.1 Carlito syrichta
ATAATCTGGAACCTTAAACTGCAGCTAAAGAAATAGGCATGATTATTAACTCTTCCTGGATTCTTGAGTCTCTCATCAATTCTTCTGACGTTTTAACCTTTGACTTAGATTCAGCCTTCTGGGGCAATGAAAAACCAGCCCCCAATAATTTCAAGAAGTAGGTAACCAGAAAGCATTTCTCCTTAGTCCTAATCTCTATTGGCCAGTAGAGCGCTTTTCTGCAAGGGAACTTCTGCTGGAGTCCCACCACACTTTGTTCCCTGACTGATGCAAGCTATCACCCCACATTCGGTCTTGTATTTGACCAAAGACTTCCAACTTGCACGATTGTGTCTTGCCTTTAATATCAATGGGAGCACCTTAGGTTTTCTTTCAGCTTTCTTCAAAAGAAATTTGACATTCACCTTTCTTGCAAACGTGTTGTACTTTCTAATAAATAACTACATGCATACATAAATAGTGTAGTGTTAGACTCAGTAGGTTATACTGCAAATTCTGAATTTGTGGATCCAACTGCCATTTGTCAGTGACAAATTAAGAAAAAACTCGTTAGTTTATTTAGTTTTCTCGCTTCACTTTAAAGAAATCCTGAGATATACTTTTTCAAACTCTTATGAAGAGTGTAACTACTCACATAATGTGGAAGTCTTTAGCAAGTTAGCATCAGGTTTAGGCGAATTTGCCACTATCTGATGCATACATATGTTGTCACTGGGCAACACATCTGTTGTAAAGGAAGAGAAAAATTACATTTTAAATTTCTTATTGCCAAAATGTCATCCTTTTGTGAACCCTATGCAATAGTCATAATACTCCACCACTTAGGATACAAACTATGTTTCTATAAGAGTCTATGATCTCTTCTCATTGCTTTCCTAGGTAGAAGTACCATTTCTTTGTACCTTTACAAACCTTGACCTTGCAATATTGTTTGGGGTTTCACATATTTTAATCCTCAATCAATGCAAAGTGTAGTCTTCAATAATGTCTTGCCTAAATAAATTCCAGTAGTGAAGTAATTCAGTCTTAAGTTGCATTTATATGGCATAAGTTTTCATCTCTTCATGGAGCCTTAATTCCATTATCATCTCTTCTGACACTTTCACATTTAACCTAGAGTCAGTTTCCTGAGACAACGAGGAAACAGCCTCCAATTAGGCCGAGAAGTAAGTAGCATCCCAGCATTTCTCCTTAAGCCTACTTATCTCTATTTTCCAGCAAAGCACTTTTCTGGAAAGGGAACTCCCCAGCAGGTTTGTGACTTTACTAGAGTCCTCCACATTTTGTTTCCTGAAGTGACACAAAGAACTACACCACATATTATGTTGTATTATGCCAAGAGACTACCAAAGTTCAAGTACATAAAATATAAATAAATATGTATGTAGATAAAAACAGTGTGGTGTTAGACTCAGAAGAGTATAGTGCAATCTGTTCGACGGGGTGGATTCATCTGGTAACTTTAACAGGAAGAAAAACCCTGGCTACTTTATTTTTTCTTGCTATTCTTTAAATAAATCCTGATATTTGATTCCCCATACTCTTACCTAGTGTGAAGCTGCACAGATAACTGGGAAGTGCTTGTTGTCATGTTAGCATCAATGCACATTTGTAGGCAACCTTGCCACTCTTCAATAAATGCACTAACAACTAGGCAACATGTCTCTGGGACAGAGAGAGAAAAACTACATTTTAACTTTCTTGTTCCTAAAAATGTTTCCCTTAGTGAACCCCATGAAATAATCATAATGCTCTACCCCTATTATACAACAAATGTGTTCTTAGGGGTCTGTGTTGTCTCGTCATAATTTTCATAAGGAGAAGGACCTTCTCTTGGTACTTTTATAAAAATGGACCTAGAAAATATTTTTGAAGTTTTGAATATTTCAATCTCTGAAACAGTGAAATATGCAGTCTTAAATTCTGTTGGCTTGGCTAAATTAATTCCAATAGTAAAAGAATTTAGAGCGCTAAACTGCAAATTGAGAAAGTGGCATGTTTTTTAAACTCTTTTGGCGTCTTGAGTCTATCTTCTTCCCTATTGAGTTGTTTACTATTGAACTAGATTCAACCTCCTGAGGTAATTAGCAAACAGTATACAATTAAGCCCAGAAGTAGGCGACATGCTGGTTTTTCTCCTTAAGGCTAACGATCCCTATTGCCCAGCACAACACTGCTCTTAGAAGGGACGTCCAGAGCATGATTTTGACTTTGCTGGAGTCCCTTCGCCCTTTGTTCTCTGAAATTATACGAATGAGCACACAGAATTCCGTTATTAATTACCACAAGTCTTATCCATCATGCATGTGTTTTCACTTTAATATAATTGGAACATTTGAAACTTTCTTTTAGATTTCTTCAAAAGCAATTTTCAATATCCTTTCTTTGTGAAAGTGTTCACTTACTTCCAGATACATAAATAGATCAATAAATAATTAATTTATAAAAGTGTGGTGTTAGACTCAGTAGGCTGTAAAACAAAATGAATGGGTGGATCCATTTGACACCTATTGGCAGTAAATGAAGGAAAAATTTGGTTAGCATATATATTTTTTCTTAGTGTGCTTTAAAAAATTTTTGACACATGTTTTGACAATCTCTTATTTTGACTAAAGCTACACAAATAATGTGGAAATATTCAGCAGGGTAGCATCAATGTAGGTTTGTAGGCGATGATGACACACTCTGATGATAACCATGATTATCACAGGGTAACAAGTTTCTGTAACAGGAAGATAAAAAGTACATTTTAACTTGTTTGTTGCTAAAAGTGCTTTATTTTGAGCACCATATAAAGTAATCATAAAATTCTATTCCCTAGGATAGCAATCTATGCTTCCATAAGGGACTGTGTTCTCTCCTCATAGCTTCCTTAAGGAGAAGAACCTTCTCTTTGTACTTTCACAAAAATTGACCGAGTAACATTGTTTTGGGTTTCACCTATTTCAATCCATGAAATAATGAAATGTGCACTCTTAAATGATATGGGCTTGCCTAAGTACTGGTTTAAAGTAATCTAGAGCTTAGATCTGCCGTTAAAGAGTATGAACTTTTAACTCTTCATGAAGGTTTAAACCAATCTTGTTTTCTTCTCACTTATTTAACTCTGACCTGCCTTCATCCTCTTGAATTAATTAGGATATAGCCCCCAAATAAAACCAAAAGAGGGTAGCACGCACATGTTTCTCCTTATGCTTAATAATCTCTATAGCCCAGAGAAGCACTTTTCTGGCAGAGGAATATCGGAGCAGATTTTTGACATGGCTAACCTTTAACTACACTTCGTTTCCTTCAGGGACAGAAATGATCACAACACCTATGTGTTATTTATTATGCAAAGTGTCGTCCAACATGCACACTTCTGTTTTATTTTTAATGTCACTGGGAACATGTATGGTTTCCTTTTATCTTACATCAAAGGCAATGTAGCAGTCTCCTTTATTTGTGAAAGTGTTTTACTTACTGCCAAACACATAAATAGGCAAGTAAACATAAATAAATAAAGAGTGTGTGGTTAGAATCTATAGGTTATACTGCAAACTTTTTGAATGGGTGGCTCCATCTGCTAACTGTCAGTGGCAGATTAAAAAAAACCTGGGTCATATATTTTTTTCTCGCTATGCTTTAAAGAAATACTCATATGTACTTTACCATACTCTTAACTAGAGCGAAGCAGCTCAGAAATTGGAAGTCATAGGATAAAATTCATGTTTCTATATCATACTGTGTTATTTTCTATTAATACTTTTATAGAAATTGACCTAGAAACTTTATTTGGTGTTTCACATATATCAAAGTCTGAAACAAAGCAATGTGTAATATAAAATGCTCTATATTTTATATCACGCCTTCCTAAACTAATTTCAGAAACAAAATCATCTAAATTCTTTAATTTCAGTTAGAGTAACAGGCATGGGGCATTAACTCTTCATGTAATTTGAGCCTATTTTCATTCCATCTGAATTTTTCCCTTTTGACATACATTCAGCCTTCTGAATGAGCTATTGAGAAGCAGCCTCCAATTAAACTAAGAAGTAGGTAACACATGGGTGTCTTTCCTTAAACCCATGATCTTTATTGCCCAGCGAAGCTTTCTTGTGGGTTGGCAACTCCAGAGCAGCTTTTTTATTTTCTGGAGTCCCACTGTGCTTTGTTTTCTAAATTGAAATATATAATTGCATCACATTCCATTATTTATTGTGCAAACAATTTCCAACATGTAGATTTGTGTATTCTCTTTAAAGTTCCGGAGAACATCTAAGATTTTCTTCCAGCTTCCTTCAAAGGTAATTTGACAGTCTCCTTTAGTTGTGAAAGTTGTGTCCAAACACACAAATAGGGAAATCAATAAATGCAACAAGAATATGGTGTTAGACTTCTTAGATTACACTGAAAACTGTTTCAATGTGTGGATCCATCTGTTATCTGTCTGTGGTAAATAAAGGATATAGCTGTTTATTATATTTTATGTTTCTTGCTATACTTTAAAGAAATCCTGATACATGTTTTTCCAAACTCGTACCTTGAGTGAAACTACACAGATAGTGTGGAAACCTTTACAGATTAGCACCCACATAGGTTTGTAGGCCACTTTGCCACCTTTAATGAATGCACTGATTATCACTGGACAAAATATCTCGGGAATAGGAAGATAAAACCATCATTTTAACTTTCTTGTTACTAAAAGTGCTTTCTTTGGTGAGCCCCACAAAATAATTTTATCACTGTAGTTCTTAAGATACAAGCCATTATTTCATATGGAACTCTGTTCTCTCCTTATTGATTCCATTGAGTGAATGACATTCTCTGTGTACTTTTACAAAATTTGACCAAGCTTTTTTGTTTGCAGTTTCACATGTTTCAATCTCTGAAACAATGGAATGTGTAGTTTTAATTAATATGAGCTTAGCTAAATTAATGCCAGGAGTGAAATAATATAGATCCTTAAGCCACTGTTAGAGTAAAGGGCATGAGTTTTAACTGTTCGTATATCTCTGAGTCTGTGTTCATTCCTTCTTAATTTTTTCCTTTTGTTCTAGATTCAGTCTCCTGAGGTAATTGGGAAATAGCATCCAGCTAATCCTAGATGTAAGTAGCATACAGGAATTTCTTCTTAAGTTTTATGTTCTCTACTGCCAAGGGAAGAACACTCTTGGCAAGAAAACACCACACTTTGTTCCTTGAACTGATGGAAATGATCACACATTACTTCATTATTTATAATGCAGAGTCTTCTAATTTGCACATTTGTGTTTACTCTTTATTGTCACTGAGAATGTCTAGCATTTTCTTTCATCTTCCTTCCAAGGTAATTATACAATCCACTTTCCTTATGAAAGTGTTTTGTGTACCACCAGTAAATAAATAAGTTTAAAAATGAGTGTGGTGTTAGATTCAGTAGGTTATATTACAAATGGATTGAATGGAAGAATCCAGCCACCAACTGTCAGTGACAAATGAATAAAAAAATCTTGCTTAGTCAACTTTATTTTATTTTTATTCCTATGTTTTAAAGAAATACTGCTATCTATCTGCTTTGCCAAACTCTTACTGAGAGTAAAACTACTCAGAATATGTTAAAGCCTTAAGTAGGTTACTGGCATCATACATTTTATGCATCTTTGTCCCTCTCTGAAAAATGCACTGATTACCACTGAGCATCACATCTCTGGAACTGTTAAAGTAAAACCAGGTTCAACTTGCTTCTTGCAAAAAGTGCTTCTTTTTGCAAACTCTATGAAATAATCACAACAATCAAGGCCATTTGATGCAAATTATATTTCCTTATATGACTGTGTTCTCTCCTCTTGGCTTCCGTAGGGAGAAGTGCCATCTTTTTGCACTTTTACAAAAATTGGTCTAGCTACCTTGTTTGGAATTTCACATACTTGCATTTCTGAAAGAAGGTAATGTAGACTTAAATACTACGGACTTGCCTAAATTATTTACAGGAATGAAACAGTCTTGAGAGTTCAAGTTTATTTAGAGTAAAGAGCATCAATTTTTTACTCTTTATGGAGCCTTGAGCCTGTTTTTATTCCTTTTGAATTTTTCTCTTTTGACCTTAATTCAGTCTCCTGAGCATAATGTGAAACAACTTTCTATTGAAGAGGTATTATACAGGTGTTTCTTCTTAATTTTAATAATGATCTCTATTGCCCAGCAAGGACCTCTTCTGGTAAGGAAATTTCAGTGCCGGTATTTGACATTGATGGACTCCCACCACATTTTGTTCTCTGGATTCCCATAAATGACTGCACCACATTCCATTATTTCTTTTCCAAGAATCTTTGAACATGCACATTTATGATTTCTCTTTAACTAATGGGAACATCTAAAGTTTCCTTTCAGCTTACTTCAAAGGCCATTTGGCAAAATGCTATCTTTGTGATAGTGTTTCACTTACTTTAAAATAAATAAATATGCCATGCTCGGTGGCTCAGCCTGTAATCCTGTGCCTTTGAGAGACGGAGGTGAGTGGATTGCCTGAACCTGTGGGTTTGAGACCCGCCTGGGCAGTGAGATCTCATCTCTACAATAATTAAAAATAAAGATAAATCAGTCAGGCATGGTAGTGCATGCCTGTAATTTTGGCTACTCAGAAGGCTGAGGTGGAAGGATCACTGGAGCCCAGCAGACGAGGCTGTGGTGGCCGGTAGCAACCACTGCACTCCAGTCTGGGTGACCGAGTGAGACTCCAACTAAAAAATAAATAAATAATTAATTAAATAAATAAATAGATGGATAAATAAATAAATAAATAAATATACAACGAGTGTGATGGTATATTCAGTAGGCTATACTTTGAACTGCTTGAATGGGTGGATTCATCTGCCTTGTTAGCAGAATGTGTAGGCAACACCTCCTGGTTATTTAATTTTCTTACTATGCCTTAAATAAATCCTGATATCTGCTTTTGTAAACTCTTAACTAGAGTGAAGCTACACCGATAATGTGGAAGTCTTTAGCAAGTTAGCATCAATGTAGGAGTGTAGGCAGCTTTTTCACACTCTGATGAATGCACTGATTACCAGAAGGGAATATGACTCTGGGACAGGAAGAGGAAAGCTACCTTTTGACTTGCTTTTTTGCTAAAAGTTCTTCCCATTGTGAACCCCATGTAATAATCAAAATCCGCTACTTCCTAAAATACAAACCATATTTCCTTAAGGGACTGTATTTTTCTTCATATATTTTATAGATAGGAGTATGTTATCTCCCTACTTACACAAAAATTAAAATAAAAACTTTGTTTGTGGTTTTACATATGTAAATCCCTGAAACAATGCAGTGTATACTCTTAAATTCTATCCACTTTGACTAAATTAACTCAAGGAGTAAAGTCATGTAGAACCTTAAGTAGTAGTACAGGGTACAATTTTTAACTCTTTGTGGATCCTTGAACCAATGTTTGTTCTTTGCAACTTGCCTATTTTTTAATCTATATTCAGCCTTCTGTGGTGATTAGAAAAGTGCCTCCAATTAAGTCCAGAAGTAGGTAGAATGCAGGTGTTTCTCCTTAAACCTAATAATCTCTATTGCCCAGTGAAGCACTCTTCCAACAACAACAACAACAACAAAAAACAAAGCAGGTTTTGAACTTTACTGGAATACAACCATGCATCATTACCTGGATTGACATAAATAATTACTCTACCTTCCGTCATTTCTTTTGCCGAGAGGCCTCCAACATGCACATTTGTGTTTTCCTTTTCATTCCACTAGAAATATTTAAGGTTCTCTCCCAGCTTCCTACAAAGGCAACTTGGCAATCTCCTTTCTATGTGAAAGTGTTTTACTTACATTCAAACATATACATTAACAAATATAGAGTGTGGTGTTAGAATGAGTAGATTCTACTCCAAACTTACTGGTTGTATATTTCTGCCATTTTTCAGTTAGTAATGAAAGAAAAACGTGGATATTTTATTTTATTGATGACTTCAAAGAAATCCCAAGATCTGTTTTGTCCAACACTTTCCTAGAGTGAAGCTACAAAGGTAACATGGAAGCCGTTAGCAGGTTAGCATCAATGTAGGTTTGTAGACAACTTTGGCACTCTTCCAAAAATGCACTGATTATTATTGGGCAACACAACTTTTGGGCAGGAAAAGAAAATCAATGTTTTTACTTGCTTCTAGATAAAAGTGCCTCCTTTTGTGAACCCAATGAAATAATCATAACACTCTAGACCCTAGGATACAAACAATGTATTAACAGGTTATGAGATCTCTCCTCATAGCTTTCATAGGGAGAAGAACCTTCTCTTTGTAGTATTGTGTACATTGACCTAGCAACATTGTTTTGGGATTCACATATTGCAATCCCTGAAAAATCACAAATTGTAGTCTTAAATAATATGTGGTTTCCTAAATTAATTTCAGGAGTGAATTAATCTAGAGCCTTAAACTGCAGTAAAAGGGTATGAATGCTTATTCTTCCGGTAATCATTAGCATATCTTCATTTCTTCTGATATTTTCCAACTTTGATCTAGATTTTACCTTTGACCTGGATGCAGCTTCCTGAGACAATGAGGAATGAGGCTCCAGTTAAGCCCAGAAGTAGGTAGCACATGGGTGTTTCTCCTTAAGCCTACTTATCCCTATCGTCCAGGTAATCACTTTTCTAGCAAGGAAACTCCAGAGCAGGTTTTGGACTTTGCTGCAGTTCCACCATGCTTTATTCCTGGAACCGACAAAATGATCACAGTTATGCATTTTGCCAAGAGACTTCCAACATGCATGTTTGTGTTTTCTCTTTTATGTCATTAGAAATATCTTAGCTTTTCCTTCAAGTTACTTAAAAGACAATTTGGCAGTCACCTTTCTTTTGAAAGAGTTGCACTACTTTCCAAATGCATTAATAGATACATATATAAATGAATAAAGGAGTGTGGTGTTAGACTCTGTAGGTTGTGATGCAAACTCTGAATGTGTGGTTCAATCTTCCACCTGTTCGCAACAAATAAAGGAAAGACTCACCTAGTGACTGCCCTTCACCAATGTGATTTCCCTCATTACAGGCCCATTTCTGTGATAGGGTTCACAGTGATTTGTCCACCTCCATAATGGGTGCCCCAGTTACTGGCTTCATTCTGTGATAAGAGTTTGTGTCTAACCTCCTATATGATGGTTGCCCTAGAGACAGGTCCTCGTCTGTGATGGGTGATTAAGTGATGACTTGATCTCTGTTAGTGGTGCCCCAATGACTGGGCTTCATCTGTGATGGGTGACTCAATGACTACTCCTCCTCTACTATGTGTTTCCCAATAACAAAAACTCCTCTGTGATGGGTGTGCCTGTGACTGACCCTCCTCTGGGTTCAGTACCCAGTGATTAGTTCTCCTTCAAGTGGTTGCCCCAGTGTCTGGACATTTTCTGCGATGGGAATTTCAGTTACTAATCCTTTTCCTGATGAGTTCTTCATTGACCGACTCTCCTCTGTGATGAGTGGCAAGTGACTAGCTCTCCTCTGTGTGAGTGTGTCAGTGACTGGGCCTCCTCCTAATGGGTACCCCAGTGACTGCTCGTCCATCATGCTAGGTGTCTCAGTGACTGACTCGCCTCTGTGGTGGATGCTTCAATGACTGTGCCTCTTCTTTGATTGATTCTCCAGTGACTGTCCTTTCTCTGTGATGGGTACCACACTGACTTAGTCTCCTTGGTGATAGCAGCCCAATTATTGGCCTTAATCTGTGATTGGAGGTCCAGGAACTGAACCCTCCTTATGATTGGCCCAAGGCCTGGTCCTTCTCTGTAATGGATGCAACAGTGACTGGTCCTTCTCTGAGATGTGTGAATCACTGACTGACTCTCCTTCATGATGGGTGCCCAAGTGACTGACTTTACTCAGTGATGGATGCTCCAGTCTCCGTACTATAATGCCTGTCTTAATTACATGCTTGTCTCTCTGATGGTAAACCTAGTGGGTAGGCTTCTTCTGAGATGGGTGCCCTAGTGACTATCATCCATAATGGATACCCTAATGACTAGTCTTCCCCTGTGATTGGTGCCCAAATGTCCGGATCTCATGTGATGTGTTTTACAATGATTGGTTCTCCACTGTGATGTTTGCCCCAGTTATTGGACCTGCTCCATATTGTGTGCTGCAGTGACTGTCACACACCCACAATTATTGGCCCTGTAACTAGCACTCCACTGTGATGGGTCTCCCACTTACTGGGTCTCCTCAATAATAGATGCCCCAGTGAATATCCCTCCTTTGTTATGAGTTTCTACAAGAGTTGTCATCTTTTGATGGGTGCCACAGTGTCTATTACTCTTCTGTGAAGGATGACCCACTTACTGGGACTTATCAAAAATAAGTGCCTCAGAGACTGACCCTCTTTTTTGATGGGTGTCCCAGTGACTGGTCTTCTCCATAATATTTGTCCATAACTTCTCCTCCTATGTGACTGGTGCCCCAATGATATTCTTCACATATAATGGGTGCCCCAGTGACAACCCCTTCTCTGTGATGGGTGCCCAAGTAACTGTGACTCTTCTGTGATTGATGCCTACAGGAGTCCAGCTACTGCAAGGTTCAGAAGTTTCTGGAGGTGGGACAGCATAGGTGAATAGGGGAGATAAAAAAGGGGGGGAGAAAGAAAGTGGACTCCTGTTCAAGGTTCAGCAGAAGCTGTTTATTGAGTGTTATTCAAGGGTTTTTATCTCCAAACTCTGTAAAGCTATTGTCACAGGACACAAAAGGTAGCATGTGTCTTTCCCATGAACAGGTCCGGGTGCACAAAGGACACCAGCCACTATCTAAGAATACCCCCACTCTCAAGCAAATGTTTTTTCATACATGAGGAAGAACATGAAGAAGAGAAACCATGCATGTCTTTTTGCTTGTTATACTTGTTTAATGTTCCCCAAACCAGTTTTTTATGCGTCCTTAATTGTATTACAACTACATTAACTTGAAATAACATCACTCAGTGTCTAAGTTCGAAACCACCATAATGAATTATTAACATTTATTATTTTGTCCTAATTCAAACTAGTTTTTATTAAAACAATTGTTGCTATGGCTACACTCTCCTAACCCCAGCTGGCCTAATTCAAACTTTACTGGTCCCCCTAAATCAAACTAAACTAACCACACTTTTACAATAAAATGATTACCTAATTTTTAAAATTTATATAAACTATTTCTTAAAACTTATATCTATAAATTTCTAAAATCACATTAAGAGAACATGTGACCTGCACTAAGGTTCCTCAATGTGACTCAAATTTGAGCTTAAATTGTTTAAAAGTCAAAACCATAAACCGTGGAAAATAGGAACAATAAACTCCCAAGTTTAGCTGTGTATGTTCTGGTTTCAGAGTCCTCTGTTAAAGCCAGCAGGAACCTTTTCTGGTTGCAGTGCCAAGTGGAAAAGGAGGGAGGGAATGGGGTCAACAGCTACCAAACACATTCTAGTGGTCTTGGGTCAATGGCCCTTCCTGATCCCTAACGCTCAGTGGGCCTCCATGGCTCGCTTCCAACATCTCTCCCTTTTTTATTTTTAAGCACAAAACCATGGAACTCCAGGTTGAGCTGAGATATGCTCTTTTTTAACACTCTGAAGATGATTTGAAGTACACACAGCAACAAAAAAATCACTTTTCCACAAATTCCCACATTAATGAATATAGACATTAATGATTTTTGATTAATGAATGAAGAAAAATTATTAAATATAGAACGGGCCAATTCTGTAGACTGCAATTGCTGTTCAGCAACCATAATGTCTTGAATTTCCGGATGTAGCTTAGAAAGGTTTATATTCAAATCTGAATGATTCCAAATTCCAAGAATATGATTTTTAATTTTGTCCCAAGTGTGGACAGATTTATTTACCTCTGAAGAAGTGAGGCAAATCCATTTAAACTCAGAATGACATCGAAGAGTCATTTTAATCTTTAAAGTCACAAGTTCTTGTCTTACAGTTAGAACCACTTTTTCCAAGGCATTAACTTTGTTCTCTAGCTTGTGATCAATAATCTCTTGGGTAGCTAAGGCTATAGAAACATTTTTAGATAACTGATCAGCAAAAGTAGTTGTGTGAACTTTTTTAGCTAGAGCCACAGTTGAAATTGTTATTGAAGTAGCAATAGCTATTAGTACTGTAATTTCCGGGATAAAAGTAGCTAGAGACATTTTCATCTTTTATCCAAAAGAGAGTTAACCTCATACAATGCTTGTAGACCATATTTATCAAACCAGCGATATGACAGCTGTATTGGAACCATTAAGTATGGGGATTGTTTACAAATGAAAAAAACTTTATAATAAGCATCAGTTAAACAATTTGTGAGAATACAATTTTGACAAGATATTGAATACACATCATTGTGGTGACTAATTTTTATAGTTTGATATTATTCCATTCAAGAAAACCTAAGGTGATTGTAAGCAAGCTCTTATTTTATAGGTATGAAATCTCCCACCTGGTTGGGCTAAAACAATGCATTTCAGGGCAGCAAGAGCCCTCCATAAGTAATGTTGAACAATTTGTTTATTCCCGATAGTAGTTGTTAATACCGGGAGTATCCATCCATCAATATGTTGTCTAGCAGGGGATGGAGTGGATGTAGTAGAGTAGGGTTGTAAATTAAGACCCCAGACACTAATAAATAGTCTTTTGCCATATATGGAATAGTCTACTTTAGTTCATAAATGCACTGTCTCCACTTTGGATATCCAGTGTCTTGTGGGATGAGTAACCAGTCATTCTCGCTATTATTAGGAGAGGAAATGGGTATGTTAGATTTGGGTGAAGTTTTCGTGATATGGTGGGGATCAGTTCCCCCAGGCATTAGCATTTTGATCCACCAATCTTCTCTATTATAGCTCTGGGCAGGACTATCAGTGATTAAAGACTTTAGAATAGACATTAAACAAGATGCTCTAAAATTTTTGAAAGCTGAATTTTTATAAAAACAAATGGGAGGGGAACAAGAATATCCTTTATAAGGAAAATTATTATTAATAGCATGGATGTTTTTTTGAACATAAAAAAAAGCAGGTGGCCCCATTAACTGGAGAAAGTTAGTAAATACATTAATGACCTCATTATCCCAAGTAACCGCCTGAAATGTTGGAGGATTAGGCATGTAGGTTCAATAGGTTTTATTAACAGCTGTAAAAGCATGAGCCGGATTAGTTTGAGTCATAACCAAGGCTACCATGACTAGAAATAAGGTTATTGGGTTAATAGGAGTATGTTGAGCTGCTACCATGTCTCCTGCTTCTTCAGTCAGATATTCTGTCTGTTTTTAGGTTGATAGCTGTGAGCAGCAAATGCTGAAAACATTGTGACTGGCCACTTGTTGCCTCATACATGGCACTCTGTGAGGAGGGATGTTTTTATCTCGAAGGGAAAGAATTCTCATGTGATGATTCAACGTTTTTCCTTCCTCTGGTTGATGTTGAGTTGTAGATTATCTGGTGGTAGGTGTTCCTGGAACAGTGAAGCAAGCTCCTATTCCCATTGATCAGTAGCCATGCATTCAAATCTATTGTTTCTCTGAATCAGCAGTATCCATGTCACTCATCTCAGTCATTGGATCGATGGAGGAATGTCGAATAAATCGATCAGGAATCCAAATAAGAGAGATTTCTCCTACAGGAATATACAAGCATATTCCCTCCCACTGATTAGCAATATGTCAGGCCCTCTCCATTGGCATGTAAGGAGATCCTTTCATTTTACCATAGGTTTAACATTTCCTTCTGGGTTCCAGTGTCTAGTCAAAGCTGAATTGCCCAAAGAATCCAAATTTAAATGATTTATAACAAATAAAGCATGATTTAAAATTTGGTGAGGAGAGCTATACTTAAACTCCCTCTCTTGTAATTTATTTATTTGATTTTTTCAACTTTGGTGGGCTCTTTCAACTATGGCTTGACCTTGCTGATTGTAAGGAATTCCTGTGGAATGAGGAATATTAAATTGGGAACAAAATTGTTGAAAAGATTTAGATGTATATGTAGGACTGTTATCAGTTTTCTGTTGTTTTGGTATACCTAGCTGTGAAAAACAAAAGAATAAATGTTGTATCACGTCCTTGCAGAGTTCTTTAGTTCTTGTTGAAGCTAAAATAATATTAAAAAATGCATGCACATTACGTGTAAATAAGATAAATTTTCAAAACTCAGAAAATGAGTCACATCCATTTGTCATAAAACATTAGGTTTAAGTCTTCTAGGATTTACACCTGTTGGAGAGGCGTTAACAAAAGTAGGACAAGCTGGGCAGGTTTTAACAATCTGTCTGACTATTTTTCTAGGTGGATGAAACTGGTAACATAAGACAGAACCATTTTGATGATGAATTTTATGAGAAAGCTAAGCCTGAGTTACTGCCTCAGTTTTTAATATAGCACATACAGTGGGTTTAGTTTAAGCATGAGCCAATTGATTACCTTGGTGTAAAGATCCTGGGAGGCCAGAATGAGATCTAATATGGTCAACAAAGAACTGTTTACTCAGGCTATAAATTAATTGCTGTAATTGAATCAATAATTTCAAATTTGTATTTTTGTTAATAGAAATGGCAGTTGTCTCAATGTGAGGAAACAGTTCTTTTACGTAGCAAGAATCAGTATATAAATAAAATTTAGAGTCTTTCAGGGCTGGGAAAGCATTTAAAACTGCCCTTAATTCTGTTGTTTGGGTTGAGGTTTTTAAGGTTTTTAGCACATGAGACTCATTATTAATGATTGGTATGAATTTTTTATCAGATGAGCCGTCAGTAAAGACCAAGGTTGCCCCCTTGAGGGTAGTTCAGGAGCAATTGTGAGGAAAGATCATAGGGTTTTGTTTTATAAATTGTAATAATGAACTTTTAGGTAAATGAAACAAATCTTGACCCATAAATCAGTTACAGCTATTTGTCAATTGTCACTAGTTTGAAACAAAGTTTGAAATTGAAGCTTTTTATAAGGAACAATTATATTGTATACATCATGTGCAAATAATTCAACAATTCTATTGCTCCTTTTGGTTATAAGTCAGGCTACTAAGTAATGATAGGAAGCCAATATTTTCTTAGATGACACAGGTATTTGGAGACATTCCATCAGTCCTACTTGTCACAGACATCCTGTGGGAGTATGGAGAGTGGCCAGAATAATTAAGTCCCAAGGCAGGCAGTAGTCTACTCTTTTAACCTTTTGAAATCAATAGCCTTTTCTATCAGGGACAAGCCCTCTTTGGCCACTGGTGTTTGAATTTTTTTAGAATTGGGAGAAGGATCCCCCTGTAAAATATAGAACAAAGGTTTTAAGTCTGTCGTGGTAATATGTAAATAAGGGACTAATCTAATTAATATCTTCCAGCAATTTTTGGAAATAATTTAATGTCACCAAGTGATCTCTTTGCATTATAAATGTTGGTGACTTATAGTTTTTGTATGCAATATACGGCCAATATATGTGAAAAAAGGATTGATTTGATTTCTTGGGGGGGGCATTTTTAAACCACAATCAGTTAAATTTGTCACAATTTTATTAAGAATATTATGTATGGGGCATGATTTTTATGAGTCAGGAAAATATCACCCATAAAATGGATTAAATAGAGATTAAGATATTGGTTTTTAATACCTTGAAGGCACCATACACATACTTCTGACACAGATGAAGCTGTTCTTTATTCCTTGCAGCAGGAACTCCTGCAACTGAAATTTTTGAAAGGGTTGTTTTAAGTTTTTGGAGGGTAAACTGAATGTGAGTAGTTTACAATCCTCTGGGATTAAAGGTATAGTAAAGAATGAATCCTGTAAATCAATGACTATAATATTAAAGTTAACAGGTATAGTGGCGGGAGATGGCAATCCAGGCTGTAACACTCTCATGGCTTCTATAGTAGCATTAATAGCTCTTACATCCTGTAAAAGTATCCATTTACCAGAATATTTTTAATGACAAAAATAGGAGTGTTCTAGGGGCTGGTAGAAGCCTTTATATGACTAGCCTTTAATTGTTGTTGAACTACTTCTTTAGCTGCCTTAAGTTTTTCTGAAGGCATGAACCACTGTTCCACCCAAACCGGTATGTGGTGTTCCAGGTAATAGGGTCGGCAGTTTTAGGAACAATGGCACCTAGGATAAATTTGGATAACCAATACCAGCTCGATTGGTCTTTTTATATACTTGGACAGGTTTTTGTATTTCCTGTTCATCTTTACCAGTCTCTTAAAGGATTCATAGCCCATGTGCAGCATTTGTATTGAAACTTTGTCATTAAGGCTATATAGAAGAATGTCTATTTGAGCGAGAATGTCGTCCCCATAATGTAAAGAGGATAAATGTAATAACATATGGGCAGAAAGTTCCTGAAGTCTCATTGTCTGTCCAATTTATACTTTGAGAACTGTTAGCCACTGAGAGCACTCAACCAATGCCTGTAAGTACTGAAGGAGCCCTTTGAGTCAGTCAGGATGCAGTCCAATCCTTCCCAGAAACACAGGAAACGTCAGCTCCAGTGTCTAACAAGTCTTTAATTTTAACTCGTATATATAAATCTTTTAGAGGTCCACATTTAGTAACCTCTTGAACTCAAAAAGCAACATTATCAAATCCAGAGTCACCACTAGGCAGGCTAGTTAAAGTTTTATCTGCTTTATGGTAAGGCAGGAGCAGCAACTGGGCTATTCTCTGATTTTTGTTAAACTGCACAGTCTTATTAGGGGGAGTGACAAGCACCTGGATTTCCCCTGTGTAATCCGAATCCACCACACCAGCAATAATGGATTTTTTTTTGCAGGGAGAAGGTACTTCTGCCTAATATCACACCCACTATTCCTTTCGGGAAAGGGCCCTTAACTCCCATCAGAATTGGGGTTAATGGAACATCCGGCGTTAATATTGTTGTGGTGGATGAACAGAGGTCCAGTCCTGTGCTCTCTGGGGTGGCTTAGATGAGCTCTGTGATGAAACAAAAGGAATGAATGGGTTTATGATGGAGGCTGCCCCTATTGTTATCTGGGGCCAGGGCTGGCCCCTCTGGTCATTTTCCTGAACCGCAATGACTTGTTGAATTAAAGGAGTGTCATTTTGTGAAATTTAGACTGACACTCTTTTGTTCAATGATAGTCTTTTTGACATTTAGGACACAGTGTTTTTAGTCGAGAAGCCCCAGTAGGTGACGACGGTGTGACTTGTAAGCTAGACATACCTTGCTTAGCTGGACAGTTTTTGTTAATGTGTCTGACTTGACCACAGTTAAAGCAAAACTGTAATGAGATATTCTTTTGCTTGTTACTACCCTGCATACCTATTAGAAAGGGGGAAGCACAACCAGGCATAGAATCTGATTTTTCTATCTCTATCTTAGAAAGGGGAGCTTTGTAAAAAGGTGCATTAGTGTTATCATCAGGATATTTTTGTTTATGGCATTTCACTGCTTTGTCCTCTAACTCAGCTTTATCCTGTGAACATAATATGTCGTAATATAAAGGAAGTGCTGAAACAACGGTGAAAAGGAAAGTTTTCTCCTCATCATCAACAGCGCAGCTTTTTTATTTGAAGGAAATTTCACATACTCATGCCGTGGATCTAAAGCATCTTTAATTAAATACCACAAGGCAAAAGCAACAGATGGCACTTTCTCAGGACCATGCTGTGTATTACACAATTTAGGTCTTCCCTAACTTTGGTCCAGGTATCCAAATTTACCTTACATTCTTCAGGAAACCATGGACATTCTTCCTGAACAAAATGCTAAAAACGAGCTAAATCATTAGAAGAGAACTTAGTTCCACGTTTAGACAAAGTATTCACTAATATATTGATAAACATTTTTTGTTCCTTGAATTCACTCTGCCCCATGATTATATAATGATTCTGGATTCACAAAAATTATACTTACCCATCCTCACTCTACTTGTCTTTACAGAGAGGTCTGCAGCACCCTAGGTAAGATCCTGTCCATCCTGAAAAAGAGAAGAAAACTTACCTTCCAGGTCCGTTTTCGGGCGCCACATGCAGGAGTCCAGCCCCTGCAAGGTTCAGAGGTTCCTGGAGATGGTATGGTGTAGGTGACTAGGATGGAGAAAGAAAGGGGGGAGAAAGAAAGTGAACTCCTGTTCAAAGTTGAGGAGAAGCCGTTTGTTGAGTTTTATCCAACGACTTTTATCCCCAAACTCTGCAAAGTCATCATCACAGGACACAGAAGGTAGTATGTGCCTTTCACATGAACAGGACCAGGTGCACTAGGGATACCCCCCGCTCTCAATGTACCCCCCCCACTCTCAAGCAAATGTTTTTTCATACATGAGGAAGAACATGAGGAAAAACATGAGGAAGAAAAACCACAAATTGTCTTTTTGCTTTTTATGCTTAATATTCCCTAAACCAGTTCTTTATGTGTCCTGAATTGTATTGCAACTACATCATCTTGAAATAACATCACTCAATCTCTAAACCAAAAACCACTTAATGAATTATTAACTTTTACTATTTTGTACTAATTCAAACTAGTTTCTATTAAAACAATTGTTGCTATGGTTACACTCTCCTAACACCAGTTGGCCTAATTCTAACTTTACTGGCCCCCCTACATCAAACTAAACTCACCACACTTTTACAATACAATGGTTACCTAATTTTTTAATTTATATAAACTATTTCCTAAAACCTATATCTATAAATTTCTAAAATCACATCAACAGAACATGTGACCTGTACTACGACTCCTTAATGTGACTCAAAGTTGAACTTAAATTGTTTTAAACGCAAAAAGTATAAACTGTGAAAAATGGGAACAGTAGACTCCCAAGTTTAGCTGTGTACGTTTTGGTCTCAGAGTTTTCTGATACAGCCAGCAGGAGCCTTTCCTGGTTGCAGTGACAAGTGGAAAGGAAGGGAGGGAATAGTTTCAACAGATCCCAAACACATCCTAGTGGTCTCGGGGTCAACGGTCCTTCCTGATCCCTAATGCTCAGTGGGCTCCATGTCCGGCTCCCAACAGATGCCCCATTGACTGGACAGTCTGTGTGATGGGTGCCATGATAAGTAGCCCTCTTCTGTGATAGGTTTCCTAGTAACTGGGCCTTCTTCATAATGAGTGGCACAGTTACTGACCCTCCTCTGTGATTGGTGTTCCAATGAATTGGACCCTTCCATTAAAGGTGCTCCATTGACTAGGAATCTGCTGTAATCATTATTCCATTAAATGTCCTTCCTTCAAATTGGGTGCTGGAGGGAAAAGCCATCCTTTGTGATGAGTGCCCCATTGACTGGCTCTACTCTGTGATGGGATTCTCAGTGACTGGGTCTCTTCTATTATTTGAACCAAAATACTGGCATTCTTTTAAAATATCCAGTTAGGGATCCTTCTCTGTGATGGGTTTCAAATGATTTTTACCTCCTTTGTGATGGTTGCCCCAGTTAATGGTCCTCATTGGTGACAAGATCCCTATTGACTGAGCACCTCATAATCAATATTCCAGTGATGCTCCCTACCCTATGATGAGTGAGTCACTGATGGACCTTAATCTGTTATGCGTGCTTCATTAATTTGCTGTCTTTGAGGCTGTGTGCCCCAGAGACTGGCTCTTCTCTGTGACGGATACCCCAGTGACTGCTCTCTTGTGTGATTGGTGTCCCATTGACTAGTTTTCCTCTCTAATGGGTGCTCCAGTGAGTAGACTTCTTCTGAGATGGGTGTTCCAGTGACTGGTCCTCCTCTGTAATATGTGCTCCAGTGACTGAAACTTCTCTGTGATGGATTCCTTAGTGACTAGACATCCCCCAGGGTGATGGTTGCCCTGTCATTGGCCCTCCTCTGTGATTGATGGTCCCGTGACTAATCCTCATACACAATTGATACCATAGTGACTAGCTCTCCTTTGTGATGGGTGTCCCAGTGTCTGTCTTCTCTGATGGTTGACTCTGTGACTTGAACTTCTCCAAAATGGGTGACACAGAGAGCCTCCGCTCTATGATTCGTGCCTCAGTGTCTGGTACTCCTCCAAATGGATGCTTCAAGGACTGGTCCTACTCTGTGATTGGTATAACACTTACTAGGTCTCCTCAATTGGGTGCTAAGTGATCAGACCTCCATTGTGATGGATGACCCCATGACTGGCCATCGTGTGTGATTGGTACTGGGGTGTCTGTCCCTTCTCTATAATGGGAGTCTCAGTGACTGAGACTTTCTCATCATGGGTGTCCCAGAGTTGGTCCCTTCTTTGTAATGGCTGCCACAGCCATTCTGTGCTATGTGTGCCAGTTGCAAGCCCACCTCTTTGATATATGCCTTTGTGATTTGCCCTCCTCTATGATGGGTTCCACAGTGACTGGCCCTGCTCTGTGGATGGATACGCATTACTGCCCATCCTCTGTGATGAGTGCCTTAGTGACTGTCCCTCCTGTTTGATGGATATCACAGTGACTTACTGTTATCTAAGATGTTTGTCCCAGTGTTGAGCCCTCCTCCAAAACTAGTGCCACATTAAATAACTTACCTCTGTGATAGATATACAACTACTGGTCCTCCTCCAAAATGGGTGACCCAGTGACTCATTATCGTTTGTGATGGAGTTCCCACTGACTGACATTCCTCTGTGTTCTCTGTCTTGGTTACTGAGCCTCCTTCATTCTGTCACCTCGTTGATTAGTCCTTCTCCACATGGGTGCCCAGTTATTATGCCTCCTCTGTGATTGGTGCACAGTGAATCATCAGCAACCCTAAAGTTATCCCAGTGACTAACCTCCTGCTGTGAAAGGTGTCCCACTTACTGGTCCTCCTACATTATGGTGTCCCAATGACCAAACCTCACCTGTGACTGTTAATCCAGTGACTGCCATTCATATATGATCAGTGCCCCAGTGACTTGCTCTGCGGTGTGTATCACCATGACTGGGTCTCCACAATAATGGGTGATTCATTGATAGACCCTCCACTGTGATGAGTACCACTCAGACTGAAACTTCTCTATGAAAAATGCCCCAGTACTAATCCTCCTTGGTGATAAGTGTCACAGTGACCAGTTTTCCTCTGTGATCTCTGCCTCGATGCCTGGGACTTCTACATAATGAGTGCATTAGTAACTACCCCTCCTCCATAAATTGTGCCCCAATGACTGTGTCTCCTTGGTGATTTCTGCTCAGTGACTGGCTCTCATTCATAATGGGTGCTCTAGTGATAAGAACTTCTCTAATCACTATGATGATGGATGTTTCAGTAATTGAGACCTTCTCCATAATGGCCCTTTTCAGTGATTTGTGTGACAGTGCTGGTCCTCCCCTGTGATGGTTGTCTCAATGACAAGCCCTCCTCCGAATGGGTCCTTCAGTGAGTGGTCTTCATCAGTTAAGTGCCACAGTAACCACTCTTCCTCTGTGTAGATGTCCCAATATGTGCCCTTCTGTGATGAGGGACTGTGACTGACCCTCTATAGAGATTGGGACCCCAGTGATTGGTCCCCTTCTGTGATAAGTCCTCCAGTAACTGAATCTTCTCTCTGATGAGTGTTTCAGTAATTTTCCCTCTTTTGTGTTTTATACCTTATTCACTAGCCTTCCTCTGTAATCGGTGTGCCAATGACTGACTCTCCTCTGTAATCTGTGCATCATTGATTGGCACTCATCTGTGTGATAACTATGCTTCTCAGTGTCCTCCTCTGTGTTGGAATCCTTGGTGACTAGTTCTCAAATGTTATGGGTGTCCCAGTGAATGAACTTCCTTGTGCTGTGTGCCCCATTGACTGGCTCTCCTCTGGTGGTTGCATCAGTGACTGGCCCTTCTCCATAATTGGTGCCCTGTTAATAGCCCTCCTCTGGAATGGCAGTTTCAATGATTGGATCTCCACAATATTGAATGCACCAGTGGCTAGCTCAAATCTGTGATGGGTGTCCAAGTGACTGGCCCTCCTTTAATATGGATGTCCCAATGACTCAGTCATCAGTACCCTAGTAACTGAACCTTCTCTGTGATGGGTGCCCCAGTGATTGACCCTCCCTTATAATGGGTGCACCTGTTAAATGCATTGATGAGTGCCTCAGTGTCTAGCCCTTCTCTGTGATGGGTGCCCAAGAGACTGGTCCTCCTCTCTGCTGAGAGTGACACTGATTCCTTATCCTCTGATTTTGGTGCCCCAGTGACAGGTCTTCCTCTGTGATTAATGCTTCAGTGATTAGACCTCACTGTAATGGATGTCCCAGTTACTGAGTCTCTTCTGTGATGTATGTTGCAATCACTAGCCTTCTTCTGTGACCAGTGTCCCCGTGTTTGGCCCTTCTTCAAATGGGTGCCACAGTATTAGGACCACCTCCAGGATGGGTGCCTCTGTTACTAGCCATCTTCTATGATGGCTGTCTCAGTCACTGGCTCTCCTCTGTGATAGGTATCCCAGTGATTGCATCTTCTGTTAATAAATGCCTCTGTGATTTACCCTCCACTCTGATTGGCGCCTCAATGACTAGCTAGCCTCTCTCATGGGTACCACATTGACTTTGCCCTTTCTGTGATGGCTGCCCAGTTACTAGCACTCCTCTGTGATCAGAGTTCCACTGATTGAGTTCCCCTAATGGGTGTCCCTGTGATTGACCTTCTTCGTTGATGCATACATCAGGGACAGGCACTTGTCTGTGATGTGTGTTTCAGGGACTGTTCTCCTTTGTGATGAGTGACCCAGTGAATGACTCTTCGCTGTGATAGGTGCCCCAGTAACTGGCTACCTTCTAATGGTTTTCCTAGTGACTGGCTCTCCTCTCTGATGGCTGTTATAATGAGAAATCTTCTTTTGAGATGGGTGCCCTAGTGCCTGGCCCTACTGTATAATATGTGCCCCATAGACTGGCCTGTGGGCCAGTTCCCAACACTGGACCACCTCTGTGATGGGTGCTGCAGTGAGGGGCCATCCTCCATAATGTGTGCTCCAGTGACTGGCACTCTTCTACAATTTGTGCCCCCACTGATTGGAGCTAATCTATAATGCATGCCCTAGTAACCAGCCCTTCTCTTTGACTGGTGCTCCAGTGTTTAGCATTCATTTATAATGGTTGCTCCAGTGACTAGACTTCCTCTGTGATGATTGCCCCACTTACAGCGCCTTTTCTATAATTGGTGCCTCAGCTACTGGTCCTCAATTTGATGGGTGTCTAGTGAATAAGCCTCATCCATAATGTGTGCACTGGTGACTGAGTCACCCCTATTATTGATGTACCAGTGACTGACCTTCATATATGATGGGTGCCCCAGTGAATAATCCTACTCTGTGATGAGTGTCTCAGTGACTGGGCCTCTTCTGTGATGCACATCTTTGTGACTGATCCTCCTCTCTGGTGGGTGTCACAGTGACTGACTATCCTCTGTGATATGTGCCCTAGTGACAAGTCATGCTGTGTGATGGTTGCCTTAGTTCCTGGTCGTATTCAGTGATGGATACCCCAGTGACTGACCCTCCTCGGTGGTGATTGCTCCTGTGACTGACCATCCTCTATAATAGGTGCTGCAGTAATTGGCACTTCTTTTTTATGTGTGCTACAGTGACTACCTCTTCTCAATGTGGGTGTCACAGTGAATAGACTTCTCCTGGGATGGGTGCCCCCATGACTGGTTCACATCTGTGGTGAATGTCCCAGTTACTGCACCTCTCAGTTATGGGTGCACACGTGACTGTTCCTTTTCTGTGAATGGTGCCCTGACTTATTGGCCATTCTCTGTGATGGATGCCCCAGTGATTGGCCTTCTGTGAAGGCATTCTTAGTGATTGACCTCTTCTTTGGTGGGTGCCCCAGTGATTGACCTTCCTCTGTGATGAGTTCCCCAATGACTAACTCTCATTTGTTATGGGGGCACTTGTGAGTAATTTTCCTCTGTGATATTTACCCCAGTGACTGACCCTTCATTATAATGGGAGCCCCAGTGACTGGCCCTCATCTGCACTGGGAATCCCAGTGAGTGGCCCTCCTTCAAAATGTTCACCCAAGTGACTTATCTTCCTCTGAGATGGGTGCCCCAGTAACTGGCAATTTACTGTAATGTTTGTCCCTCTTTTGCAGTGGGTGCACCAGTTACTGAGTCTCCTCTTTGATGGGTGTCTCAGTGTCTATCCCTCCTCTGAGATTGGTACCCCAAAGACTGGTCCTCTTATGTGATGGGTGCCTCAGTTACTATCTGACCTGTGGTGCTGAAGTGACTGGGCTTCCTCTGTGATGGATGTCCCAGTAAGTTACCTTCCTCTCTAATAGGTGTGCCAGGTACTGACCTTCTTCTGTGATAATTGCCCCAATGACTGGCTCTTTTTTTGTGATTAGTGTCCCAGTTAATGGTATTCCTTCAAATGGGTGCCCCATGTCCTCCTCCTCTGTAAGGGGTGTCTCAGTTACTAGTCCTGCTTTGTGACTAGCACTCCTCCCATATGGGTGCCCCAGAACTGATCCTCCTTCTATTAGGTGCCACAGTGATTGGCCTCCCTCTGTGATGGATGCATTAGAAACTGGCATGCCACTTTTGTGCCTAAGTGACTTTTTCTCCTCTATGATAGGTGCCCCAATGACTTGTCCTCCTCTCTGATGTATACCACACTGACTTTACTTTCTCTATGTTGGCTGCCTTAGTTACTGACCCTCCTTTGTAATTGGAGTGCTAGTGACTGAAGCCTCTTTTGTTTGTTTGTTTGTTTGTTTTAGTTGGAGTCTCACACTGTCACCCAGACTGGAGTGTAGTGGCCGCTCCCGGCCACCACAGCCTTGACCTGCTGGGCTCCAGTGATCCTTCTGCCTCAGCCTTCCAAGTAACTGGAACTACAGGTGCACGCTACCACACACGGCTAATTTTTTTGATTTATTGTAGAGATGAGTTCTCACCAAGTTGCCCAAGCGGGTCTCGAACCCGCGGGCTCAGGCAATCCACTCACCTAGGCCTCCCAAGGCACGGGATTACTGGCTGAGTCCTTGAGCCCAGCTAAACTGAAGCCTCTTAATGGGTATTCCAGTGACTGGCCCTCCCCTGTGATAGGTATCTCACTGGGCCTCCTCCATAATGGGTGCCTCTGTGATAAGCCCTCCATAATATGTGCACAAGTGACAAGTTTTTCTCTGTGTTTGGTGCCATACTGACTTGGTTTCATACATGATGGATTCCTCAGTGACTAGCCCTCCTCTGTGATGGAAGTCACATTGACTGGGCCTCCTCCATTACAGATGCCTCATTGATTGGGCCTGCCTTTGTAATAAGTGCCCCAGTGACTGACGATCCTTTGTGGTGGGTGTCACAGTGACTGGCCTTCCTTTATAATATATGCCTAAGTGACTGACGCTCCTCTGTGATAAATCTCCCAGTTATTGGCTCTCTTCTCTGAATGGTGCCTAAGTGACTGACTCTTTGATGGTTTTCCCAATAAATTTGTCTCTTCCATAATTAGTGCTTAGTTACTAATCCTCTTCTGTGATGGGTGCCAGAGTGACTCTTCCTCCCATGGTTGATTCTCCAGTGACTGACTCTCCTTTGTTATTGGTGCCCCAGTAACTGGACTTCCTCCATAATGAGTTCAGCAGTGATTGCTTCCCCTCCATTTTGGGACCCCAGTGTATGGGCTTCTTCTGTAATTGGTGCCCCAGTTACAGGTCCTCCTCCATAGTGGTTGTCCCATTGAGTAACACTTCTCTGTGATGTGTATCCAGCTTACTGGTTCTCCTTCATAATAGATTCCTAAATGACTGACCTTCCTTTGTGATTGGCATTCATGTGATTAGGATTCCTCCATATTGTGTGCCCCTGTGACTAGGCATCATGTATAACTTACGCCCCAATGACTAGTCCTACTCTGTCTTAGTTGTCCTAGTGCTTGAGCCTCTCCCATAATGGTTTTCCCACAACAACTCAGTAAGGCAATGAGAAAGATTTACAGGAAGTGTAATCCTAGTACTGTAGATACTTAGTAAGAATATCAATTCAGTGACAGCAGAATTCTGAAATAAGCTCTATTTCCAGGACTAAAGTTTCCAATTTTAGACTATTAACATTGCCTGGGATGGTCATGTGAGAGGACTGTGGTGGATTAGAGATTGTGACAGGTCCACAAGCTATGTGGATCAGAAATCAGTAGGCAAATTGGGATCTATGGATGTGAACTGCAGTTATTATGAAAGTATTGTAAAAATGTCTGATACATTCAGTTTCAAACAAAACCAAAATGCACATAAAACATTCCTTGGCATTTATTTTGGGTGCTGTAAGTTCACCAAGAAAAATAAAAATATCACTACTGTCAGTGAGATGACAAACTCCACCCTCATCACACAACAGAAGAATAGTCCGAGTTTTCATGTTAAAGAGACTGGGAGTTCAAGACTCCCAGACAGATGTGTGGAAAACTGAATATTATGCAGTCATAAAGAATGACAAACAAATGGACTCTGCAGCAACTTGGATGGATTTAGAATCGATCATACTCATTGATCTATCACAGAAACAAAGAACAGAGTGTCATATTTTCTCACTCCTAAGATTACTTTTAACAAGTATAATACTATAAGAAAGCAATTGACAATAATGGGAAACTGTTGGTGGGTGGAATTGACAGTTGAGTGAAACTGTTAGAGGAGGGAGGGACATACCTCATCAACAAGGGTGCCTGCATAATCAACATTTGTATACATAACACAATTGCACACCATAACTGTATAATAAAAATAGTAAAATAAATATATATTTTTAAAAAGTGAACAGTATATTTCACAGATCACCATGAATCTTGCTTGACACCCAAGTGGAATTGCCAGTCATCACCCTTTCAGAGTGCCAATGGGCTGGGCTTGTGCTTGGTGGGACCTGGTTCAGGTCAGGCTCCTTCTCATAATCACAGACATTGAAGTTCTCGGGTAATCCAGGTGGTCTCAAACTAACTGAATGTAAGTCACAATGAGGAATGTGTCTTGAGAAATGTGTCTTGAAGAAGTTCGTTCTCCCATTGGAGGATCTCTGTCTACACAGGTTTCAGGGATTTGTCAGGGACACATATCCCCACACAGGCTTGGGCCTTAGACCTCAGTCTCCACTAGTGTTGTATAGTTCATCTATCTTATCATCCTCATGGTCCACTGGTGCTGTTACCTTCTAGACTTGCAACGCTTCCCTGAAGATGAATGTTTAATCCCACATGAAAGACAGGTGAGGTGGCTTTGAGTGGAACCTTGCTGGGAAATTCTGTTCTCATTCTAATTCCTGTGGGGTTCCAACAATGTCAATGGTATACTACTTTTGGTGGCAAGGCCTTGCAGATTAGTTAAGTCGTAGTGAGAGGAGAGGTGGTTCTGGATGTATTTCAGTCTTTTCACTTACTAATACACATCTATCAGGTGGGAGGAAGTACCTTGTCATCATGGAGGGAAATACTTGAAAGAAAATAGGAATACCCCTGAGTATGTGGACCCTGAGAATCTCACATTACAACATATTAACCACATTCAGTTTCAAGTAATCCAATAAATATTTTGTGTCCCTTGTATTAGATTGCATGTCATGTCACAGCATCTTTCCCAGATCAACTAACACTCTTATCCTTTATGTGCTTTTCTCTCTCCAGAATTCAGGGTTGTTTGTATTACATCAGTGACCATAAGGATTGAAGTAACTTAGCTGTTTTGCATTTGGTCTGCTTATTTCTTATGGTTGGTATAAGAATTAGAGCAACATGTTTCTAAGCATCTACAAGATTAGTACTCATTTTATGTATTTGTTACAAGTCGATTCCAGAAAGTATTCAAATATCCAAATACTCATTAGAATAATACATATTTAAATGGTGGTGAATTGATTAATGTGTATGTTACCAAAAATTGCATGGATGCATTCACTATCATGTGTACTGGGTAAAATAAACCAAATTAATAAAATTTCATACTCTAAGACTCTATTTCCATAAGTTACAGAAGACTAAAACTAATCTATAGTAACATGACGAAAATAATTGTGTGCCTAAGAATGGGAAGGAAAAATCACATTTTCCCAAATGCTACTATTTTCACAAAAGTACTATGGGAACCTTCACATCTGCTAAGAACACTGTTTTCTCTGAGGAGTCGCACCCCAGAGCTTGGTATATAGAAGAGGGTGTGCAAATAGGGCCCCCATGCTGCTGATGAAAACCAGACCTACCCTGACCCTGCAGAGGAGTCCCAGACCTGGGATTCCCAGGTGTTTCCATTCAAAGATCAGAACTAAAAACAAGCAATTCCTCATGGAGTTTAGGCTCAGATATATTTTTTTTTCTTGTTGCTCTTTTAGAAGGTGGTTCATGGCGACTAGAGCTATTGAGTGTGTGAGAGGATGTGAGTGAAAGAAACAGTGAATACGTGTTGCAATTTCCAACCAGGATGTCTCTGTTTTTGCAGGTGTACTGTGTATGATGTACCTGATGAAGTCTGGAGAGGAATGCTCCAATTACAGGGTAGAGAGTCTCCTGTACAACCCCTAGATTCACCTTCAGCAACTAAGACATGAATTAGGTCCACCAGGTCCCAGGAAAAGGGCTGTAGTTGGTCTCATGCATTAGTAATCATGGTGACAGCACATAGTTTGCAATCTCCTTGAGGGGCCAATTTACCATCTCCAGATAAAACATCAAGTATATGCTGTTATCTTCAAATGAACAGTTAGAGAGCTGAGGACACAGTTGTGTATTATTGTGTAAGAGAGACTGACCTGCGAGTCCTTACTCCAACTATCCAGCAATGGATTGGGGATGCTTTGTTGGGGGCCCGCAGAACCAGAAGCAGGCAATCATATTTACTCAAGGTGATGAGAACCCAGAGAGTGGAGGGGAGAAACTTGGATCCAGGTGAAAAGAAAAGATTGGATGGGTTTTCTCTCTGATGCTGTGGTCTAATGCCAGCCACTTCCTTTCCTGGGACCTCCATGCAGTGATTTTAGGGATTTATCTTATCTTCAAACATTATATATTTTAACTGTAATTTATAATTATCTGTCATTTTCCCTCTGCCTCAGTATATAATGCAAAGTAATACTTCCTGATGATACATGGCCTTATAATATACAATGATGTATGGTGCCACTTGTCAAGTTTATGGTCACTTAATGCCTCACATGATTCTACTGTTGAATTTCAAGTGGCCTTCTCCATTCAAATGTGCCTCTATGTCTTCTCTTCCTGGTTCTCAATCCTGACCCATGCATTACCTTTTGAATGAGCTATCTGGGCAAAGTTGAACGTGTCATTTTTTGTTTCCATATACTACTGGAGTTTTCCCTCCACACACACACACTCAGAGGAAGTTAAGCAGTGATTAGAAAAAGGTTGGGTTCTTTAACTTTTTAAGGGATCAGCTCTGGCACTCAATTGTTAGAGTCCAATAACCTTGACAAATGCCCTACAGTTAACAACTTTCCACCCTCAATAAAAAAATTCTCTGATCCAAATGACAGTATTGCTGAGCCTCATCCTGAGAAACTCTTTACCATAATAAAAAGAGTCCAAATTCATAAAAACATCCATCCACAGATAATATTTTGTATATGTAAATATTCCTCACTAAACCTGGTTAAAACATACATACAAACACTCTTTTTTCTGTTCACTGAGAGACAACCAGTACCCACTCCTCAAGTGGTGGCACTTGGCATGTAGATGATAAATGATCTCACCAAAACCTATGAAAGGATATAGCTTCCATGGTAGACACCAGAGACAGAGGAGGGCATTGAAGGTCTGTAAGGATTGCATGATCTCATTTTCCTTTATTAGAGCCTGCACCATTTTATTTATTTCAATAGTATTTAAAGTTCTAAGAGGAGAGATTTAAAAATCCATTTTGTATTTCTTTCTATGTATTTGATGATTCAAATTTTTGGAAACGGTGTTAAGTTGGCCTAAGATTTATGATTTTTTAAAACCTGAAATATAGAAATACACTAAGTATTCTTTGCTTTTTACTGTTTAGATGATGATATTACCAAAGTGCTTATTTAATTATTACATATTTAATATAATATTTTAGAGTGAACACAGACCTATCATATCTGAACAAGAGTTTATTTTTCTTTTCTTTATATATATATTTTTTTATTTTAAAATTATGGGGTGCAGTTGAGGTTTAGGCATACATATATGCATCATTCAGGCACCCGTGTTGATTGGGGTAATCCCTCGAACCCAGACAGTTATTGACTACCATTAATCCCACCATTGTAGACTTTAGTTCCATCCAGGCTGGTGCAAAATTCATGATTTTGTTCTTTTTTATGACTGCGTAGTATTCCATTGTGCATATGTCCCGCATTTAATTGACCCAATTTCGTTTTGATGGACAGCATGGTTTGTTACAGATTCTTTCTATTGTGAACAATGATGCGGTAAACATACCGGTGCAGGTATCTTTTTTATAGAGTGATTTGAGGTCTTCAGGGTGTATTCCCAGTAGGGGGATTGCAGCATCATATGGGTGTCGATATTTAGAGGTATTAGGAATCGTCACACTGCTTTCCACAGAGGTTGCACTAGTTTACATTCCCACCAACAGTGTAGAACTGTTCCCTTATCAACACGTCCTCTCCTGAATCTGTTATTTTTTTAGTTATTGATAATGGCCATTATGACTGGAGTTAGGTGGCATCTCAGTGTAGTTTTAATTTGCATCTCCTTGATGATTAGTGAGGTTGAACATTTCTTCATGTGTCTGTTGGCCACTTGTATGACTTCTTTTGAGAAATGTCTGTTCATATCTTTTGCTCACTTTGTAATGGTTTTTTGTTTGTTTGTTTTCTTTTCAGCACATTTGAGTTCCTTGAAGATCCAAGATGTTAGGCCTTTGACAGACATGAAGTTGGCAAATATATTTTTCCCAAGTCTGTGGGCTCTCTCCCTGCTCTCTTGATTGTTTCTTTGGCTTTGTAGAAGCTTGTCAGTTGAACAAGGTCCCACTTATCTGTATTATCTCTTATGGCTGGTGCATTTCAGGTTTGCTTCAGAAATTGGATGCCAGTTCCAATTTCCATAAGGGTGTGTCCTGCATTTTCTAGGATTCTTATGGCCTGAGGTTTTACATTTACGTCTCTGATCCATTTAGAGTTAATTTTGGTGTATGGGTGTAGATAAGGGTCTTGTTCGAATCTTCTGCATGTGGTCAGTCAGTTTTCCAATCACTATTTACTGAATAGGTTCTTCTCTCCCCAGTGGTAAGTGGTGGAGGCTTTGTCGAAGATGAGTTGGTTGACAAATTGAGATTTTACTTCTGGAATCTCAATTCTTTTTTATTGGTCAATATGCCTGCTCCTGTAACAATACTAATCGAGTTTGATTATTGTAGCTTTATACTAAAGTTTAAAGTCTGATAATGTGATACCTCCTGCTTTTTTCGTTTGTTTGTTTGTTTGTTTTTGTTTTTTATTTTGCTGAGGATTGTTCTGGATATACTTCGTTGTTTGTGTTTCCGTATGAGTTACTGTTTTATTTTTCTAGTTATCAGAGAAATGTTGCTTGTAATTTGATGACTATTGCATTAAATCTGTAGAATTACTTAGGCAAGATGGGCAACTTCACAATGTTGATTCTTCCAACCCATGAGTATGAGATATTTTTCCACTTGTTTGTGTTATCTTTGATTTCCTTGAGCATTATTTTGTTGTTTTCATTGTAAATTTCTTTCACGTCTCTGGTTAGGAAGATGCCAAACTATTTCATTTTTTTTTTTTTGTGGCTACTGTGAATGGAATTCTGTTTTTTATTTGGGTTTCTGTTATTTTATTATTGGTGTAAAGAAATGTGATTGTCTTTGCACATTTATTTTATACCCTGAGACTTTGCCAAAGTCCTTTATCAGTGAAAGGAGGCTTTTGACAGATTCTCTTAAGTTTTCAAGGTACACAATCATGTCATCTGCAAAGAGAGATAACTTGACTTCCTCTTTTTCTATTTGGATAGCCCTGGTCGCCTTCTCTTTTGTGATTGCTCTGTCCAGACTTCCAATACTATATTGAACCAGTGGGGAGAAAGTGGTCATCCTTTTCTTGTTCCAGTTCTCAGGGAAAATGTTCCAATTTTTTACTGTTTAGGAGTTTGTTAGCTGTGGGTTTCTTGTAGATGGCTTTTACTATTTTGAGGTATGTTCCATGCATGCCTAGATGTTTGAGTTTTTTTTTTTATCAAGAAGGGGTGCTGGATTTCATTGAAAGCTTTTTCTGCATCTAATGATATAATCATGAAGTTTTTGTTCTGACATCTGTTGATGTATTTAATTACATTTACTGTTTTGTGAGGTTGAACAGGTGTATCCTTGCATCACAGTGATGAAGACTACTTGGTAATGATGAATGATTTTGAGACGTGTTGTTGAATCTGGTTTGCTAGTGTCTTGTCAAGAATTTTGACATCAAAGTTCATCAAAGATATTGGTCTGTAGTTCTCTTTCTTTGTTACGTCTTTACCTGGTATGTGTATCAATGTGATGTTAGCTTCATAAAATGATTTGGGGAGAGTTCCATCTTTCTCAATCACCTGGAATACTATCAGTAGTATTGGTATCAGCTCCTCCTTAAATGTCTTATAGAATTCTTCTGGAAAGCCATTTGGTGCTGTTTTTTTTTTTTTTAATGTAGTTCTCTTATGACATAATCAATTTATTTGATTGTTATTGATCTATTTAAGGTCTATATTTCTTCTTGTTTCAACCTAGGGAGGTTGTGATGTCAGAAAATCCTCCTTTTCCTTAAGGTTTTCATGTTTGTTTCCATACAAGTGTACATAGTAGTCTCTAATGATCTTTTTTATTTCTTCAACGTCAGATGTGTCTTCATTTTTTGTGTTTTTGATTGTGTTTATTTGTGCTTTTTCTCTCTTTTTCTTGGTCAGTCTAACTAGGGGACCATTGATCTTGTTTATCCTTTGAAAGAACCACCTTTTTTTCATTGATCTTTTTATTACTTTTTTGTCTTCTAAGTCATAGTTTTGGGCTTTCATTTTGGTGATCTGGATTCTTCTGCTGATGTTAGGACTTTGGTTGTCTTGCTTTTCCAGCATCCTTAGGTGAGTAATAGGCTGTTAATTTGTGATTCTTCCATTGTCATCATGAGGGTTTGTAGAGATATTAATTTCCCTCTTAATACAATTTTCATGGCATCCCAGAGAATTTGGTAAGATGTTTTTCATTTTCATTTGTTTCCAGGTATCTTTTAATATCTGTTTTGATTTCATCATTGACCCAGGAGTTGTTTGGCATCATGCTGTTTAATGTCCATGTCTTTGTGGGTTTTGAGTAATGTTCTTGGTGTTGATGTTTATTTTTATTCCACTGTGGTCTGAGAAGGTGCGTGGCAAAATTTCAATCTTTTTAGATTAACTTACACTTGATTTATGGTCAACATCATAGAGTATGTTCCCTGTGGTGATGAGAAGAATGTATATTCTGTTGTAGTTGGATGGAGTGTTCTGTAGGTAACAATTAAGTCCATTTGGTCAAGAGTCACGTTGAGGTTTTGGATCTCATTGCTGATTTTCTGTCCTGATCATCTGTATAGGGTAGTGAGTGCAGTATTGAAGTCCCAAGATATGATATTGTTAGAGTCAATATCTTTTTGAGTTTACCTAGTAGCTGCTTTATGAATGTTGGTGCTCCAATGTTGGGTGCATATATGATTAGGATGAATATTTCTTGTTGACGAATTGAATGTTTCATCATCATGTATTGGCTTACTGTATCTTTTTAAATTTTTGATAGCTTAAAGGGTATTTTGTCTGAGATTAAGATCGTGACTCCTTCTTTTGTTTTTGGTCTGTTCACCTGAAAATTTGTTTTTCATCCTCTTACTTTGAGTCTGTGAATGTCCTTTCAAGTGAGATGAGTCTCTTGAAGGAAATAAATTGTTGCTGGTTATGTTTTTTCTATTTTGCCATTCTGTGTCTTTTCAGTGGTGCATTTAGTCCACTCACATTCAGGCAAATTATTGAAATGTGAGAGTTGATCCCTATCAGAAGGTTCTTACAGAGTTGTTGGTGTTGTTCCTGTTTGTTTATTGTCTTGGTTTTGAAGTTGGTTCATGTGTACTTTTAATCTTTTGCCTGTACTCTTGTGAAGAATGTTGCTGTTCTTTTTTCCTTTTCTTCTGTGTTCAATACTTTCTAAAGTGTTTCTTGTAGAGGTGGTCTGGTTGTAGCGTAGGTTCTTAGGGATTGGATATCTGGGAAAGATTACAATTCTCTCTCACTGATGAAGCTTAACTTGACTGGGTAGTTTATTCTTGGTTGAAATTGTTTATCTTTTAGAATTTTGAAGATAGGACTCCACCTTGTCCTAACCTGGAGGGTTTCTGTAGATAAATGTGCTGCTATTCTAATTGGTCTTCCCTGGCAGGTAGTATGATGTTTTTCTCTTGTTGCCTTTAGTATTTTTTCTTTTAACCTACTTTGTTTTGGCAAATTATTATGTGTCTGGGACTTAAGCTTCTCATTTTTTGCCTTGCAGGGATTCTCTGAGCCTCTTGTGTTTGATTTTTTGCTTCACTTTTCTTGAATGATTTCATGAAATGTTTGTTCCAGTGTGGTCTCTGTCTCTCTCTCTGCCCCAGGATGGCCAAATACACTTAGGTTTGCTAACTTGAAGTAATCATGCATGTCTTGAATGTTTTGTTCTGTCTTTTTAAGTTTCTTTTCTATGCTTTTTGAAAGTTTTGGTTATTTCTGTACTTTTTTCATCACGTTCTGAGATTCTTTCTTCTGCTTGGCTAATTCTGCTTTCCATGCTTATTAGTTTGTTATTATTTCCATCACAGTATTCTTTACTGCTGTTATTTCTGTCATCAGCTCCTTCCTATTTTCCTCTTGTCTGTCCTCATTTTTTTTCTATTTTATCTATTAATGTCTTGATGTCTGGGTTTGTTACATGTGACCAGTCATTCTGGGGACTCTTTCTTGTTTGTGTTCCGAAGTCAGTTTTCTCATTGCTTGACCTCCCAGAGGTCTCTGTGAGACCTATATTCTTCTTTTGGTTTTTCTTCATTTGTGCAGATTTTTCCTCCCTACTTTTTCCTTCCCTCTCCTTCCTCGTATTCTTTATTTCCGTTATTCATTGGTGGAAGTGTTGCTTTTACCTCTGTTTGTTCAAACTTCTATTCTTTCTTATGTATATACCCTTGCTTTGTTCAATTCGGGAGATAGACTATAGGTTGGGGGTGGTACTTTTTGCAGGTTTGAGATTTACTTAACGGGGGGAATTTGTGATTCAAAATTTATCTGCAAATCCTGGCATCAGCCAACAGGTGTATAGATAATCTGAAACCCACTTCCCACTGTCTTGGAATTTGTCCCTGCAGAGGGGTTGTAGGTTTACTCCCTGAAAGCAAAATGAGGTTAACAGAGGAAAGAGAATGTAGCTGGCAGTAAGGGGAAGAGGACAGTGGAGAGAGAGAGGTATAAGGTGGAAAACAGATGAGCATACCAACTAACAAATGAAAAAAGAAACAAAGACTGAAACAAATGAAAACAATAACCACAACTACAAACCAACCAACGAGAATACAAAAGACTAAAACATACAATGATGCTAATGCACATGCTAACCAACCTCCTTATTCGTGTGCCATTACTCTATACAAAGATGGGGTTTACAAAGAAATAAAAATAAAAAAGAACAAAACAAAGGAAATAGAATAAAGTTAGTACATTAACAGAACGAACCAAACACACTCTGAAACTTTTCCTTTAAGTCCAATGTCCTTTCAGCTCTGATTTCTAGCTGTCTTTGCAGGCTGGTCAATTTGTTCCCAGTTAGGGTCAGTTGTCCCTGGCCTGCTGTGAAGTGCAGTTCAGATCTGGGCTCCCTGCCCAGTATATGACTCTGATCTGTCCTGTGTCTATTTATCAAGGGAGATGGGCTTCTGTCTTTCCCATGGTGATGTTGTTACCATGGATCTCCAGGAGGTGGTGGTATCTCACAGCTGCAGATATTTATCTGCAGCTGATGCAACCTGCAAGTCAACACAACGCAGCAGGGTGGAAGTTGGAGGGCACCCAGAATGGAAGAGAACTGGCAATGGTAGTGACAGTGGCAGCAACCACCTCACAGTAAATGGAAGGAGCTCCACGAGCATGGCTCTGGGTGAGGGGTGGGTGTGATAGTGGCAGTAGCAGCAGAGGCGATCTCAGTAGATTGTACTTGTGGGGATCTTACCGTCTGAAGTGGTGTGTCACCATATTCATGGGTGGGGTCATGCCACGACAGCATCTGTGGCTGTAGCATCTGTCCAGACCACCATGATGTTTGAGTGGTGGCTGTGGCTGAGCTATTTGTGAAGATCAGGCTGCTGCTGATGCAATCCGCAGCCCCCAGGAGAGAGCTAGAGTCTTTATGTGTGCTGTCTTTTTTTTTTTTTTTTGAGTTAGAGTCTCACTCTGTCACCAAGACTGGAGTGCAGTGGCTGCTCCGGCCACCACAGCCTCGACCTGCTGGGTGACCTCCGGCCGCCTCAGTCTTCCACAGTCCAGCTGTAACTACAGGCATGCACTACCACGCCTGGCTCATTTTTGATTTATTGTAGAGATGAGGTCTTGTCAAGTTCCCCAGGCAGGTCTTGAAACCACGGGCTCAGACAATTCACTCACCTAAGCCTCCCAACCTGCAGGATTACAGCCTGAGCCACTGAGCCTGGCATGTGTGTTGTCTTTTGCAGAAGTTCTCACAGACCAAACTGCCCCGTCACCATCTTTGTGGAAGTTCTAAGAGTTTATTTTTCAAATATTTGTTTGTATTCCTCCTACCTTATTAAGAATGTGGAATAGTAGCCTTTCTTCTCTCACTCACGTCCCCATGGAATAATTCAATCACATACTATTAATTCTGGCTTCCTCTATATACACATTTTATTAATTTGATTAATCAAGTCTGCTTTTTATTGTATAATTATCATAATTTTACATAGTTGAGCTACTTTATTGAATTTTGAGTTGAAACCTTTTAACATTATCTACATAAACAACATATTTATATTCAATTTATTGCAATTTTTAAAGTTTTTAAATCTATGTCAATCAAACATGTAGATCTACAATACCTTACATTTGTGACACATTTTTCTGTTTTTAAAATAAAAATTATGTTTAGTACTTGAATGTTCTATTCACAGTAACCTCTGAATTGATCTTATTAGTAATTCTATTACCTCTGGAGATCTTTCCAGGTGACTTGTCTCAAGGTGTCATGGAGACTCACTATGCCTAGGAACAATCATACCAACATGAGAAGCAAAAACAGCAACAGCACCAAGGGTAGGTCACAACATTGTCAGCAGGAGACTTCAAATTCTTCTCCAAGTCACAATTCACTTTTTCCACCCAATTCCCATACTTCCCAGGGAATGTGAAGAGAGACATCTCAGGTGAGCTGATCCTGGGTTATTGAAGAACAAAGAGACATCCATAGTTCATGGCACTTGGAATGGTGGGCTCCACCTCTAAATACACAAACCTTGATCTAATCATTCACATTTTCTACTTAGAGAGGACAATAGATTTAGCACTGATCAAAGAACAGAATGGAGTTGAATATTTATTTTCTATGTTCAAGTTTCTATTTGTGTCTTACTGAATTCATCGGCGATATGAGTTGACACAATACTCATACTGTTTCCACAGTGGGCAAATGGGCAAAGTCTCCCTGATCATCTAATTCCTGAAGCCCTTTTACCCACTCCTCCAGGGATTCCAGAGTCAGAAGAGGGACTAGCTGGGCAGTGCACACATGTCCACATGGTGCAAGACATGCAGAAACAGCCTATTCCTGCATTTGAGTAGCTCTTCTCTCCTTCCTCTACAGGTCATGATGAGGAGTCCCTGTGTCTGTGTACTTCCCAGGGTCCACAACATGGGGTCTGCACTGATCTGGGCTTGCTTCTCATTATGCTCAAAGTTAATGTTTCCTCTGCACCAGGATCACCTATGATGACTCTACTTGGGGCTGTTCTAAGCATGCCCCTCTCTTTTTGCAGGAGTCCTGTGTGAAGTTCAGTTTTTGAAGTCAGAGGTAGAAATGAGACATTCTTTGGATTATCTGAGTGTCTCCTACAAAGCCTGTGGATTCACCTTCACTTACTACAATGTGTACTGTTTTCAGAAGAATCTGAGGTGGGAACTGGAGTAGTTGACAACAACGAGTAATAAAACTGGAGAAAATTATATTTTTCATCAGTACACAGATGATTTACAATCACTTACACCAGTCCTACAATTGCACAAATATAGCTTTTCTTAATATGATCAACCTGGGAGCTGTAGACATGACTTTGTTTTACAGTGCATGAGACAATGACAGGAGAAATCAATGTGAGTTCAGACCCAACCCACCCTGCAGGGGCACTCAGGACACCAGAGGTCTCTGGAGAAGTTGCTTAGAAGCAGACCCAGAAAGAAGCTGTGGTTTTCAGCTACATATTGGTGACACCTGTCCCAATCCATGCCTTTCCCTGTATTTTTTATTGTTGCATTTTGTAACCTCTTTTGTATTGTATTGTCTGAAAAATTCTGCATGGGACAACAATTTCATACCACTTTCAATTCTTCATTTTTAGTCTACATTCAGCAATACTCTACAATAAAGTTGATGTTGGCCTTGGCTTTGCCAATTTGTATTATTATTAACACTCATAGTTATTAGATTATGAAATCTATCAATATGACCATGCTCCATTGCTCCTTGTATTATCAGATTACAGATGAAAAAGGCATACAAACAGGTGGTATCTTGACAGGTCAATGTCTGATCTTTGTTTTTTTAAAATCTTCTGCTTCAGACAAATTCACTTAATCAAAGGATGAGTGTATGGCACATGGAGAAGTCTTTTTCATTATTTTTTGCAAAATTGAAGGCCTCCATGACTGTATTCTGTCAATTTTTTTCCTGCACTAATGTCTAAAGATGCTTTTCTTAGATATTTGTCAAATAATTTTATAGTTCCAGGTATTACTTTTAGTTATATACCTCCTCTTGAGTTAGTGTTTGTATAATGGAAGATGTGTAAATTTTTTATTTTATGCACATGGCAAACAATAATTCCTATCTAACTATTAATAAATACAGTGTTTTTCCCTATGTGTGTGTTTGTGTGTGCCTGTGTGTGTATTTCTATGTAAAGATGTGGAGTAAAATGCTGGATTTAGTAAATAAGTGAATCATCACACATGCAAAGTTTTGTACCTATTAACATTATGTGTCCCCCTTCCCTCCCTTCGCAGTGTCCCACTACTGTGAATTCCTTTCTTCTAGTATTATGGTAAATGTTCAGAGTTCACTTATGAGTGAGAATATGTGATACTCATTTCTTTGTTTCTGTGATAAATCATTCAGTATTATAGAATCTAATTCCATCAAAGTTGCTGCAAAGTTCATAATTGTGTTTTTCTTTAAGGTTGCATAATAGTTCAGCAAATAACTATACCACATTTTCTTTATTCAGTACACTTTCAATTTGCAGTACAGCTGGATCAATGTTTTTGCTATTGTGAATAATGTTGCCATAAACATACATGTGCAGGTATCTTTTCTGTAGAGTGATTTGAGCTCCTTTGGATATATTCTCAGAAGAGGAATTGCTGGGTCATATGGAACGTCAATTTTTAGTTCTCATTGAATTCACCACACTGTCTTCAATAGAGGTTATACTAGTTTAAACTTCCAAGAGCAGCATAGAAATATTCCCTTTTCTCCACATCCACTCTAGCATTTGGTGTTTTCGATTTTTTGATGATGGCCATCCTGACAGAAGTAAGGTGTGGATGCAATTTGCATTTTTTGATGATTAGTGGGACTGAGCATTTATTCAGGTATCTGTTGGTTGAATATATGTCTTCTTATGAAAAATATGTATTCACATATTTCCCCATTTTTAATAGGGCTTTTATTTTTAGCCTCCTTTTGGCACGTTTGAGTTCCTTCTAGATCCTGGATGTTAAGCCTTTGTCAAGTTAACAGTTGAAAAATATTTTTCCCATACTGTGAGATCTTTTGATGGTTTCCTTTTATTTGCAGAAGCTTTTCAGTTTCATAAGGTCCCCTTTTTCTATCTCATTTTTGTGGCATTCACCTCTGGACAGCTGATCAATAATTAGCTGCCTATTTCTCTAAAGGTGTTTCCTATGTTTGCTTCTAGGATACTTAAACTTTGAGGCTTCACATTTGGGACTTTGATCCATTTAGAGTTTATTTTGTGCATGTTGATAGTTAGGTGATAGGTATATGTCCTGTTTAATTATCCTGCATGTGACGCGTCAGGTTTTCCCACCCTATTTGCTGAAGTGTTTCTCCTCTTTCCAGCAGTTGTTGGTAGAGGCTTTGTGTATAATTTTGTTGACTACATTGAAGATCACTTAGTTGTAAGTATGTAACTTTATTTCTGGTTTCTCTAATCTATTTGATTGACCTATGTATGTTGAATAGTACCAATACCATGTTCTTTTGATTACTGTAGAATAGTGGTTTAGTTTGACAACACGTAATGTCATAATTTTGACGTTATTATTTTTGCTTGTCATTACATTGGCTATTTATTATTCCATATGAATTTATGGAATTTTTAAAAGTTCTGTGAAAAATAATGTTGGTATTTTCATAAAGATTGCACTGAATTTATAGATACTTTGGGCAGTACTGTCATTGTACTGATGAGTCATTCTTCCAATACATGAGCATGGGATAGTTTCCATTTTTATCTACAGTGTATTTCATCAATGGTTTGTAGTTATTTTTATAGGTATCTTTCACTTTTTTAGTTAAGTGTATTTTGACATATTGTATTGTTTGTATCTATTGTTAATGGGGTGGCCTCCTTAAATTGGATCTCAGGTAGATTGTTACTGATCTATAAAAATTCTAATAATCTTGTCACATGAATTTGGTATCCTGAAATACATTGCTGAATTCATTTATCAAATCTAAGAGGGTTATTTTTTAATTCTTCAATTTTACTTTTTTTGGTACAAGATTATATCCTCAATGAATATAGCTAGTTTAACTTTCTACTTTTCAATTTGGAGGCCTTTTAGGTTTTTATTTTATTTTTTGTTCTTTCTTTTTTTTTTTTTTACTACTGATTGCTCCTTTTAAGATTACAGAATTATGTGGACTGAAAGTGGTGAGAACATGCATCCCTGTCATATTCCAACTCTTAGAGAACATTATCTAAAATTTTCCCATTATGATAGTCACTCTGGGTTTTTAATGTATAATGTTGATTGCATTTTGAATTTTTTAACAATAAATGTGTTGATTTTTATAATAAAAACTTATGAATTTTATTGAATAATTCCTGTAATATTTTGAGGTAATTTTAAGCTTTTTCTTCTTAATTATTTTTATGTGATGGGTTCCATTTATTTATTTGTGTATTGTAAAATATACTTTCTTTCCTAGGATAAAACCTATATGTTGCTGCTGCATTTTCTATTCGATTTACTGTTGGATTCAATTTACTAGTAATTTGTTTAGAATTTTCAGATCTATATTCATCAAGGATATTAGTTTGTGGTTTAACGTTTGTGTTATGTCCTTGTCTGGTTTTATTATTAGGTTGGTACTGGCCTTGTATTATAAAATATAGAGAATTACTGCCTAGAGTGTATGGAATTGTTTCAGGAATATTAGTAGTAGCTCGTCTTCTCTGTTTGGTACAATTCAATTATGAATTCATCTCCACCTTCGTTTCTCATTTTGATTTGTTCAAATTATTTTTATTATTGATTCAATCTTACAATTCATTATTGATCTTTTCAAAGCATCTATTTATTTCTGGTTCAATCTCAGGATGTTGCATAAGTCTATGAATTAATTCATTTATTTATGCTACCTAGTTTTTGAGTATACAATCCTAGTTTCTGATTATCCTTTTGTATCAAGTGTAATATATCATTTCTTAAATTGTGATTGTGTATAATTAGATATATATGTTTTCATTTCTTTGTTAGTCTAGTTAGTGGTATAATAATTTTATTTATGTTTTTATATAAGCAACCTTTAATTTTGTTCATTTTCATATTTTATATCTTCATTTTATCTTATTTTCTCTATTTGTTATTTGCATTTTCTTCTAAATTGTAGTTTGGTTTTATTTAATTTTCTAGTATATTAAGTGTGACATTATGTTGCTAATTTAGAATCTTTTTACTATTTTATTATAGGCACTTAATACTATAAACTTTGCACTTAGCACTGTGTCTGCTATATTTCCAAGTTTTTAGTGTGTTGTGTTTCACTTTTGCTTATTTTAAATTTTTAAAATATATTTTTCATAAATATTGCTCCTCAATTATGGTTTCTGATTGCATAGAATGCTTTTTTCTGCTGCATTACTTTCAGTCTAGTTGTGTTTCTATGGGTGATATGAGTTTCTTGTGAATAAATTATATTTTGTCAATCTCTGTCATTTATTTAATTTTTAAAGGAGACTGTAGTGTTTTAATAAAATATTATGAAAACTCTTTTCAAAATATTGTAGTCATACCTGAAGTAAGTAAACTTTATATTTTATGGAAAATCCAAATATAATTTATTTTTTATTTTATAGGTGTGGGGTAAAATTCAGCCTTAGGTATACACATGTTCATTTTGTAGGTACCCTTGTTGATAAGGTGTACCCTCCCTCCCCTGGTATTTTCCCTCAACTGCCAATCCCACATTCCCTGTCCTCACAGTTTTCCACTATTCCCAATCACTTTTTTATATGCAAAGGAACTCAAATGGTTCTACAAAAAGTTACCTGCACACACATATTTGTTGCAGCCATCCATGCTGCCCATAAAAACTAGACTGGTTTTTAAAAGTGGAGTACATATACACAATGGAATATTATTCAGCCATAAAAAGGACAAACATATGGACATTACACAACTTGGATGAACTTAGAGTCTATCATACTGAGTGATCTGCCACAGAAACAAAGGACAAAGTACCATGTTTTCTCACTCATAAGCAGACCTTGAACAATCTCTGTCTTTTAATTGCTTAACATATTTCCACTTAAGGTTGATGGAGATATGTGAGGTTCTGCTCTTGTCATGTTGTTGTGTTAAAATTGTTTTATAAGTTAATTTTCTTCTTTTTTCTTCTCTTTTTTCTTTGTGGTTTCATAAAATTTTGTCTAGTCGTCAATGGATTTCTTAAATTTTCTCATGTTTCTGAATATTTTAAAAGAAATATGGGCTGGACTCAGTGGTTAAAACTGTAATTCCAGCACTTTGGGTGACCAAAGCATATGGATTACCTGATCATGTAGGTTCGAACCTAGCCTGGGCAACTTGGTGAAACATCGTCTCCACAATAAATAAAAAAGTAGCCACGTGTGGTGACATGGACCTGTGGTTCCACCTACTTGGAATGCTGAGGTGGAAGAATTGCCAGAATCCAACAGGTCAACACTGAGGTGGCCATGAGTGTGCCACAGCACTCCAGCCCGGGAGACAGAAATTCCAACTCAAAAATATTTTTAAAAAACATCAATTTTATAGTCCTGTATATTTCCATGTTGGTGCTACTGATCTTTCATTTCTATGTTTAAGACTGAGTTGAATTTTCCTGTGGGGCCAATTTAGTGGTGAAATACTTTCTCAAAATTTGTCTGTCTACGAAAGATATTATTTTCTTTAGGTTATAAATCATATTCAGACAGAATGCAAAATTCTGGGCTGATATGGTTTTTTTTTACCAGCACTTTAAAAACTCCTATTTTTTTTTCTTGTCTGTAATGTTTCTGCTGAAAAGTTTGCTGTTAGTCTTATGTGGTTTCTTTTAGAGTACACTAGGGCTTTTCTCTTTCAAATTTTAGTATTCTCTTTATTACTTTAGATATTCTGAATACAATAATGCATGGTAAGTTATTTTTTCTATGTATTTGCTGGCAGTTCACAGAATTTCTTGCCCCTAGATATCTTAGTCTCTTGCTAGACTTGGGAAATTTTTATCAATTATCTCCTTACATTTAATTTCTAAAGTATTTAATCATTTTTTCTGCTTAGATATACCAATAATTCATAACACTGGCAATGTATTAAATCACAGACATCTCAAAAATTTCCTTCATTCTTATTATTTATATTCTTTTTTATCATTGTATATTTTTCTGTCATTTATCTTTTTTCCTGCATTTTGTGTTTTCATTTTAACTTTATATATTCCTTCATTTTATCTCATTTTTAACATTTATGTCATATATTTTTCTTAACTTGGGGGTGTTTGCCCTAGAGTTTGCAAAATGTATTTACATATAATTAGAGTTCATGCTTAAGTAACACCATACACCTTTAGAGATATTGCCAGTACCTTGAAAATGCAAAGTATTCCATTTCATCCTATCTGATCGCATATTATTTCAATCATTATTACACACACACACACACACACACACACACACACACACACACACACACGTATTTGCTTTTCTTGTTCTTCTGCTATGATTATTCTGAAGAAACTGATTTTTTAGAATTAAGAATGAGAAAACATATTTTTTCCCTTGACTAAAACTGTTTGCTACGGTTTACGTTTTGTATACTTCCATTTCTAATCTATATAATGTTACTCCTCTTTGAAAGCTTATTTTAACATTCCTTGCAAGGATGTTCTAATGAAAGCATATTACCTCAATCTGTGTTTATATGAGAAAGTCTATATTTTTATTTTGTCATTTTACAGGCTAAGGAATTCTACTTTTTTTCAATGCAATTCTTCATTTCATGATCTTTTTTCACTTTATGGTTTCTGAATTTGAAGTCAAACGCAATTATTACTTTTAATTCTTTACATATAATATTTATCCCACATAGTTTTTGGAGGGGGATTTTCTTTATTTATTGTTTTTGGTTGCTTAAACTGAGATATCTATGTCTGATTTTTATTTTTCTTGGTCATCTCTGAAATTTACAGATCTGTAGCTTGGTTTTTCACAATATTTGTTTGGAAACTCTCAGTTATTATTTTTCAAATATGTCTTCTTTGTTTTGGTTTCTCTTCTCTTTCTGAGTTTCCCATAATGTGTTACATATATATATATATATATATTTTTTTTTTTTTTTGAGATGGATTTTCATTCTGTCACCCAGACTGGAATTCAGTGGCACACTCCTGGCAGGCCATACTCGACCTGCTGGGCTCTGGCGATCCTTCCACCTCAGCCTTTCAAGTAGCCAGAACTACAGGCATGTGCTAGCACGCCTGTCCAATTTTTCATTAATTTTAGAGACAAGGTCTCGCCAAGTTACCTGGGCGGGTCTCAAGCCCGTGGGCTCAGGCAATCCACTCATTTCGGCCTCCCAGAATGCTGGGATTACAGGCTGAACCACCAAGCCCAACTTGGCCATAATTTTTTAATTGCCTTACAATTTTTGGAGTTAGTGTTCTATTTGTGGGTTGTGTTTATGTGTGTGTGGATTTGCTTGTAATTAAATACTGTTATTACAATTTTTAGTTTGGAATTTTGCATTGAGATATTCTTAATTTCAGATTCTTTTCTCAGGTGTGTCACTTCTACAAATAAGGCCACTGAAGACATTCTTTATTTGTGTTATAGAATTTTATATCTCTACTACTTTTGATTCTTTATTAGAATTTACATATTTACTGACCTTGCCCATCTGTTCTTCCATGCTATCTACTTTATTCACTATATCTCTTAGCATATTGATTATACTACTTCATTTGTCTTTTTGTATTTGTATTTAAAGAGTTGGAATCTGGATACATTGTGCAGGCTGGTTTCAAACTCCTGAGATCAAGCAATTACTTTCCCTTAGGTTTCCAGGTTGCTGAGATTACAGGCATGAACCAACATGTCTAGCCAGTTACAGCTGTTTTAAATTTCATGGTTTGCAATTCCCACCTCACTGACATACCTGAATCTCCTACTGATGATTGTTAGTGTGTTTTGTCTTTGTTTTTACCTGGCAGCCATTCATTAAGTACCAAGTAAAAGTACCAGCTCTGTTGGGGGTCTAGGGCTGTAATTGTAGAAGGTTGATATGATGTGGTGCATATGCTGTAATTAATTATCAAATTTTCAATTATTTTTATTATTTACAAACAAAAAAAATTACATACAAGCATGTTAAGATTGAGCCATAGATTTGGAGAGCATGCTTGCACACTGCTTATATTACAAATTGTTTTTGTCATCAATATTCAAACTAAATTACAATGAATAATTTTTTAAAAATGCAATTACAATATACAATTGGAAAAAACCAGAATAGAAACTACATTCATCAATAAGTATAAAATTTAATCGATTTGATTTTTTATTAGGAAGATGGACATATCCACAACAATGAGGTACTACTATTAACCTACTGCATTTAGTGTAATGCACAGCACTGACATTATCAATGGCAAAGAAGATGTTGAGAAAGAGAACGTCTCACTCATTGCTTGTGAGAATGAAATATGGCACATGTACTTTTAAACCCAGGTTGACAATTTCTCACATAGTTACCCATAAACTTACTGTGTAGTCAACATATTTCATAGTACCTATTCGGGTTATTTGAAATGTAAGTTCACATGAATGCTTTTACTGAAATTTTTTTTAAGTTTCTTATTCTTTAAATGATCACACCCCATCTATTCTAGGTCCTTATTGTGAAAGTGGGTTTGGATCTAGTCAGGTCTACATATGAAAGTAATTGGTGCAGTGGCTGCCAAAACTAAAGTGTGTTTTCATTACAGGCCCAGACAGCTCAGAATCCTCTAGTGACAACCCATATTTTTCTACAAGGCTTTGGACCTTCACTTTGTGCAATCTCGGTGAGAATTAATATCTTTCAGCTATCCCAGGTGTATCCTAGTGACACTTATACTGCAAATTGTCATTGAGGTGGAAGGAGTTACACTGAATGATCATTCTCTCTTTAGTAATGAAGCTGTGTTCCAAACAGGTATCATAACGCTGAGTCTGAATGTATCCTTCCAAGTGTTCCTGTTCTTGCTGCAGTTTTGATGGGCATCCATGTACACATCTTCATTTTTGAGTTGAGTGTCACTTTTAATGTTTTTTTCAGCTGTCACTCCCGCAGTTACTATGACTATTTACCAATGACCTTAATCTCTCCTTTTTCTGACCATTGCTGTAGGATAAGGCTATTATTTCAGAGGAAAAGCAGGGAGGGTATGTCTTTAAAAAGCTTTGTTGATTTCCTCTGTTGCCCTCCCAGTTCTGTGGGCTCCTTCAGTGCCTGTTAACACAGTAGTCTGTGGGTTCCTTCAGTGCCTGTTAATACAGAAGTTATTTTTTAACTGCACATTAATTCTTTGGCAATTTAGTGGTCATGGAGGATGTTGTTTTGGATGTTTTTCAGTTATAGTTGTTCCTTTTTCCCAGCAGAACTCTCTCGGGGAATACAGGGTGGGAATTTTGGGGCCATGTCCCCAAAGAAAGAGGATTCAGTGGCAGCAGGAAGCCCCAAACTCTCTGTCCCCTGAGAATTTCCCACTATAACTCCTTTATGACACTCGAATTTAAGCAATTCAATTAATATGTCTCATCATTTAGTAGCTCATTTGACATTTGGTGGTCTCTGCCTTATGTTGGGTAGTATTTTGTTTCTGTTTCTTCCTGCAAGTCTTTGTCTTTCTTCAGATTTTAAGACTTTTGTTTGTCCTACTACATCTATTTTCTCATGTCCTATAAAATAGTATTATTTTTCAGCTTGTTCAAGTTAGGTATTGCTCTAAGAATAACAAAAATTTTTATAAATTGTCTACATATCTTAACTGAGTAACATTTTTTGTGATACTGAGACTGGAAATAATGCAAATATTAAGCAGATTAACATATAAGGAAATAATATACATTAATTGATTGCATACTATATATCATGAGAGACAATGAGTTCTTCTCGCACACAATTCAATCACACATAATTATGCTGTGTAAGAATCCACACAAATAAAAAGGTATTATAATTTTCACTGCTACATACTCTAGAAAATGAAAACTAATGAAGTGTAACAGAGATTAATGGGTGAAACAGAACTTTTTTATTGTTGTTGAAGTCTTTTTCTCCAGAACTGAAGACACATCATTTAGGGAAAGGCTGAGAGGGTGGGATTGCAGAGAAATAGGAGGAAGCATATAAGAGTGATTCAACTATTCATTATAGTGATTGTTATGATGGATACACAGATGCATGCATGTCTCCTCACTTATGACACTTGCCCTTTAATTATGTGAATTTCATTACAAGCCAGTAATGCCTCAATAAAGCTATTAGAATGAAAAGGTCATTTGAAGGAAACACTGTTGGAAAGACAGAAAATAGCATGTAAAAGTAAATACCCTTAAATACACAGCTACAATATACACCAGCTTCTCCTTACAATTCTTAGGTAAACACAAGCATGCACACAAATCCTGCAATGTTCTCGTTACAGTAAGGGGTTATGCAAACCTCACTAGGCATGTCTTGCTCTTTGCCACAGTTGGTAAAGGAACAGTTGGGTAGATGTTCAGAATCATACTTACCAAAGTCAAATCTGGGAACATTGCATATGCCATACGTGTTTCTGCTTGTATTTTGACACTTCAACATGGAAATATCATTGAAAATACCGGACATGATTTCCTTCATATGTAAAAACAAAGCAAGATGATTGATGCTAAGTTTACATTACATTACAGTGTTTCATAGATCCATTGTACCTCAATAAACTTTAAAGATAAAAGTTAAAAATGGGTGGTAAGTCTTCATTAAAACATAAACTCATAATTTTTCCAAATATATTCAATGTCACCAATACTCCCAGGTTACTCCTCTCTGGGGCCTGCCTTCCCACCAGGGCTTGCTATAAAGCAGAAGATATGCAAATAGGACCCTCGTTCTACTTTTGAAAATTAGCTCAGGCCAAACACTGCAGCTCTGAGAAAGAAGCCCCAGCCTTCACATTCCCAGGAATTTCCATTCAGGGATCAAGACTGAACAAATCACTCAACATGGACTTTTGCCTCAGATAGGTTTTCCTGGTTGCTGTTTGAAAAGGTAGTTTACAGAGAATTAGAGATATTGAGTGTGTGAGAGGATGTGAGTGAAAGAAACAGTGGATGTCAGTGAAAGTATCTAATTGGATATTTCTGTGTTTGCAGGTGTCCACTGTGAGGTGAAGCTGGTGGAGTCTGGGGGAGGCTTGGTTCAGCTGGGGGTATTGTTAGACTCTCCTGTGCAGCTTCTGGATACACCTTCAGTAATTATCCCATGAGCTGAGTTCGCCAGACCTCAGGGAAGAGGCTGGAATGGGTCTTCACCCTTAGTAGCAGTGGTGGTAACACATACTATGCAGACCCTGTGAAGGGTCAGTTCACCATCACCAGAGACACTGCCAAGAACATGCTCTATCAGCAAATGAACAAGGCCCAAGACCCGAGAACAAGGCCATGTATTACTGCCCGAGGTACACAGTGAGAAGATATCAGTGTGAGTCCTATCAGAAACATCCCTGCAGGGAGAAACAAATGTTTGGACAACAGGGGCAGTCAGGACACCCAGATGATGGACCAGCCCATGGGCAAAGTGTAGATGGTTGTTGAGGATTGCTTTCTTTCTGATTCCTCTGCATCTGTTACTGCTGGCTCTGCTTTATGTTTATGAGTCTGCGTCTTTTGCTGAACTAGAAAAGTCTGTTACTATTGGGGACAGTTTCTCATATGCCCCTTAAGCCAGGTGCCACTAATGGAGGTAGAAAATTGCACAGGAGGCCATTAAAATTCTGAATATTGTCAGGCCAGGATGAAGTCTGAAGACTGAGGACGTAGAATGGGAGGAGCTTGATGATGCTTGCTTACTACTTGTCAGTTCAAGCTAAGTCTGACATGTACATTAATGCATCCCTGAGGCACAGTTGCCCATCAAGAATAAGCTGTGGCTCCCAACAGTACTTATGCCATATATATATATAAACTTTATTCATTCATTGTCTATGGGGAGCTCCCAGGACATGTATTTCTGTCACAAACCTGGTGATCAATAACAGAGAGGGACATTGGTTTCTTGCTCCATGGAACTTTCTGTAGTTGGAAATATAGGAAGTGCATTCTTAAAGCCAAAACACTGTTTACAGATTTTTACCCATGAAAATATATTCAAATGATGCCATGAGATGGGGTACAGAAGCAAGCTCAGACTCTTCAAATAATTATGGTGTTCAAATTCATTTAAAATGCATTATGCCTCAAGATTGAGGGACCTCGTCACTGAGTTGACTTTCTTTTGAGGAATTGTGAAATATAAGTGTGCGACCACATATTTTTCGTGGTGTTTTGCTTCTGTTTATATACACAGAACTTACGTAGAGTAGTTGTGTTCCTTGGAAACCATGAATCTGCTCCTCTACAGAGAAAGAGAAGAGCTTCTCCTGTTGCTAAGGCTGAGGAAGGAGCTGGTCCTGCCCAACCCAAAGCCTGCAGAAAGCACATAAGCAGCTGTGTAGACTTCGGATTTTCTCCATATGGAAACCTCTCCTGCCAGTGATTGCTGCCCAGGTGTCGCTGTGGGTTCAGAATTAGACACCATGGAGTTATCATGGTGATGATTTCTATTATGGAAATCATCATTATAATAGAGGAGGTGATAATATAATCTTCACTCCATTGACTTGATTTTCTTTTTTATTGTTTTTGTAGTTGGAAAGAGAAAAGTGTTTCCTTGTATTTGTCTTAATCTAACAAGAGAATCTACTGAATTTGTCAAGGAGACTAATATATTTGACAAAAATTGATTATTTGGGAATTTTTGTGTAGTGTTCAGAACCTGTGAACACCAGAATCTATGTTTTCAGTTCATTGATTTGTTGCTAAGATAAAGAACCCCATAACCTCCTGGCAGCTTGGAGAAATTTGAATAATTTCAGAGACTTTCTCTGTGATTTATTTTGAATGTCAATGGTATCAGTTGTAATGTTTTCTCTTTAGCATTTGATATAATGTATTGGAGAAGGCTCTCCTTTTCTCTTAATTAGTCTAGCTCTGGTTTTGTTGTAATTGTTGATTTTCATTTTTTTTTCTCAAAAAACAATGCATAGTTCTGTGGATGTTTCTGCGCTTTTAAAGTCTCTTTCTCATTTATATATTTAATTACCCTAAAACCTCATAGACACATTAATGCTTCATATACTGATATTCTGTTTTTAAATGCGAGATTCTTGTTAGACTCAGCTAAATGCATAAGAAAATGTCCTGAGGAGTCTGCAGCTTCCACCACAAGAGAAGGGTTAGAATTGTCAAGCTATGGTGACAGAAGGGAAACAGGCCTGGGCAAGAGCAGGAGCTTTGCTGTCAAGCTCAATGTTTCCTCTCCTGGGGACATCCCTTATCTTCTTTCTCACCCTGAGATTCAGTCATTTCTATCTGGGTGGAAAACTCCTGTAATCTTATCTTTGATGTATGTGGATGCAAGCCCAGAGAGGAGACAAATCACACCTTATCTCGACACCTACTCTCTTAAGAATATCTACACCAAAATATAGTTTCTAAGAACGTTTACATCAGCTGGGCTCAGTGGCACAACCTGAAATCCCGCGCCCTTGGGAGGCTGAGGTGAGTGAATTGCCTGAGCCCGCAGGTTCGAGACCCGCCTGGGCAGTGAGACCTCATCTCTACAATAAATAAAAAAATCAGCCAGGGGTGGTAGCGCATGCCTGTAATTCTGGCTACTCGAAAGGCTGAGGGGGAAGGATCGCCAGAGCCCAGCAGGTGAGGTGAGGCTGCGGTGGCTGGGAGCGGCCACTGCACTCCAGTCTGGGCAACAGAGTGAGACTCCAACTCAAAAAAAAAAAAAGAATGTCTACATCAAATAGTCCCCCTTTTCCACTTCACACACACACACCTTGTCTATTTATGACCAAAAACTGATACCCTCCATCATACAATTCTCACCTAATTAAGTATGGGTATATGTACACATCTGTGAAACAAACATCACCATCAGAGTCAGACAATATAAGTTATTTCCAAAGTCTCCTCTCATTGTGTGTGTGTGGTTCAAAACCTGGACATAGATTGTACTAGGACTGAATTCTGAGCATTGCAGTTCAGTTATGCAGATGATACATATATCTGTAATGGGCCCCAGTACACATCACTGCACGCTATGACTCAGCGGAGCTTCCCTGATGATAATCCCTACTGACATGTCATCATACATCACTACTAAGAGAGCTGAACATGTGCATGATACTCTGCTGGAGGACAACACCTGAGAACGTGTGCCTGATTTTTCAGAGAATGCACCCCTGGGGCCTTTGCTAATTTAAATTTATATGCAGTTGCTTAATACACTGTAACCATGAGCAAAAGAGCTTATTTAGAGTCCTATATTTCTATTGATCAGGGGAGCTGAATATGATCCAGAAAAACTTGAAACAATGACATCAGCAGTGGGATTTGCTAGAAAATTCCTGATTCACTGACACGTGACTAAAGTGTTGTGTAAAATATCAAAAAGTGAGAAGGTGTAGGAAGAGGTGGCCTGCCTGACTACAGAATCTCATGGCATGGTACCACATGTGCAATCCAAAGAGTAGCAGGTGGCAAAAGTCATCAATGGAATTTAGAATTTATATACTCAATCCCAAAGATTTCCCCCCCTGGAACTAAAAACATAAAAAATAAGTTAGAGCCAAGTACAATAAACTGACAGCCAGCATATTTCTCAATGGACAAAAATTGGAGAAATTGCCCCCGAAAATTGAAAGAAGACAAGGCTGGCCACTTTCACCCGTCTTGTTTAATATAGTATTGGATATCTTAGCAAGTGCAATCAGGCAAGTGAATACAATTAGGGTTATCCAAATAGAAAAAGCGGAAGTTAAAGTATCCCTCTTTGCTGATGATATGATCCTATATCATAAAAACTCAAGCGAATCTGTTGAAAACCTCCTTGCACTGATAATTGATGTTGGCAAAGTTTCAAGGTAGAAAAATCAATGTGAAAAAGACATTCATATTTTTTATATACAGGCACCAAACAGGTAGGGAGCCAAATAAAAGGCACAATACCATTCACCATAGCACATAAAATGCCATAACTTGTCATCCAACTACCCAGTAAAGTGAAAGACCTTTACATTGCAATCTACAAAACAATGCCCAAATAAAGGAGACAAACAAAAATAGAAATATATTCAATGCTCATGGAATGGAAGAATCAATATTGTTAAAATGTCCAGTCTACCCAAGATAATCTACAGATTAAAAGCAATACCCATTAAATAACCAACATCATTCCTCTCAGACCTGGAAATGGCAATACAAAAATGTACATGGAAATATAAAAAGGGCATGAATAACCAAAACCATCCTCAGCAAAATAAACATATTGGGGGTATCACAATACAGACTTTAACCTTTACTAGAAGGCTACAATTATTAAAACAGCTTAGTATTGGTACAATACTAAGGCATATAAACCAATGGAGTAGGATGGAATTTCTAGAAATAAAACCGCAATTTCTCAGTCAACCCCTCTTTGACAAAACCATCAGCAACATGGGATTGGAAAAAGAGAGACTATTCAGTAACTGGTGCTGGAAAAACTGACTGACTGCATACAGAAGAATGAAACAGGACCTCTACCTATTAAAATACACCAAAAAATCAACCCTAAATAGATCAAAGACCAAAATATAAATCCTCAAAATACAAAAATTTTTGAAGAACATGCAATAGATACCCTTCTGCAGATTGGGATAGGCAATCAATTTTAATCATAACCCCAAAATGATATGCCATAAAAGATAAGCTAGACATGTGGACCTCATCAAAGAAAATTACAAACTGAAAAGCATTTTATAGCAAAAAAGCCATCAATATTGCAGAAAGATTGTCCACAGAATGAAAAAGAAAAACAGTTCTGACTCTATTTCTCTCAAATAGCTAACATGCAGGACATGCAAAGAACCCAAACAAGCTGAAAGGAAAACAAACAAACAAACAAAAAGAGCCCTATTAGAAAGTGGACAAAATACATGAATAGGCACTTTTATAAAGAATACATACAAACAGACACGTGAGAATATGCTTAGCCTCCCTAATCATCAGATAAATGACAACCACAGTTAGATGCCACCTAACTCCATTAAGAACGGTCATCGTTAAAAAAAAAAAAAAAACAGATGTCAGTGAAGATGTGGAGAAAATACAATGCTTCTACATTGTTGGCAGGAGTATAAACTAGTTCAACCTCTGTGGAAAACAGTGTCACGAATTTTAAAAGAACTAGAAAATGGCATTCCATATGACCCAGAAATTCCACTTCTGGGAATATACCCGGAGGAACTCAAATAATTTGGAAGAAAGATATCTGCACAGGCATGTTTACTGAAATACTATTGACTATAGTAAAAAATGGAACTAACCATGCTGCCCATTGAAAAAAAGTCTGGAAAAAAATAATGTGTACATATATGCAATGGAAGAGAATGCAGCTATAAAGAAGGGCAAAATTATAGACTTTGCAAGCAACTTGGATATGTTTAGAGTCTATCATACTCATTGACCTATCATGAAACAACAAACTGAATACCACATGATCTCATGCATAAGTGGGTCCAGAACACTGATCACAGTGCAATTAGAAAGGGATCAACAGTAGAGGGACAATGCCAGGAAGAGGGAAAGGTTATCACTAATGGTCCTTAGTATCACTAAGGGGCCTTGATCCTAAACCAGGGGAAATGAGAATTAGTGAGAGGCCCAAACTTCACCTTCACATAGACCACTTATGTATTGTAGCCTGACTTGTATCCCATAAGATTAAAATAAAATAAAAATACATAGTGAAACAATTCAGTCTGGCTCACTAAATGAAATAAAAGACCACAAAAATTATCTCTAAATGGAAAAATACCTAATCATAAAGCCTCAAACTATAAGAATGTTAGAAAATGTAGGAGACACACTTATGGAAATTGTAACTAGCAAACAATTCCTGATCAGAACCCAAAATGCCCATACATTAGGAAATAAGATAGACAAGTGGGACCTCATGAAAGTAACGAGCTTCTGAAAAGCAAAATAAACCATCAAGAGAGCAGGAAGACAGCCCAAAGAATGAGAAAAATATTTTGCCAACTGTATATAAGACAAAGGCTTAATATCTAGGATTTACAAGGAATTTAAATTCATAAAAGGGAAACAAAAACAAACAGCCTCATTAAAAAGGTGGACAAATGACATTAATAGACAATTATCAAAAGAAGATATATAAGCAGCTAGCAGACACATGAAAATGTTCTCAGACTCACTCATCATCAGAGAAATGCAAATCAAAATTACATAGAGATACCACCTAACCCACGTAAGAATGACCATCATTAGTAAAAGAAACAACAGATGCTGGCAAGGATGCAGAGCAAACGGAACACTTCTACACCACTGGTGGGAATGCAAACTAGTGACAACCTCTTTGGAAGACAGTGTGGCATTTCTGAAAGAACTAGAAATTGACCTCCCATGCAACCCAGCAATTCCACTATTGAGAATATACTCGGAGGAACTCAAATCATGCTATATAAAAGATACCTGAAGACACATGTTTGTTGCAAATCTATTCACAGAAGCAAAAAGGGGATCCAACCATGCTGCCCATCGAAGCTTGACTATATAAAAACGTCTTACATATACACAATGGAACATTGCAAACCTATAAAGAGGACAAACATATGGACTTCGCAGCAACTTGTGTGGATTTAGAGTCAATCATACTCAGTGGTCTATCACAGAAACAAAGATCAAAGTGTCATATGTTCTCACTTGTAAGCAGACTTTGAATAATTATAACACTATAAGATAGGGATTGGTAGTACTGAGAAACAGTCAGGAGAGGGCGCGTGAGATTGGCAGTTGAGGGAATCTGCTAGGGGAGGAGGGACATACCTCATCAACAAGGTATGAACAATTAGATAATCAATGTTTGTATACCTAACCTTGATTTGTACCCTGCATCTTTATAATAAGAAAAATTAATAAATAAAGACACATGGAAAAAGGCAAAAAGAAAGAAAGAAGAAGACTTTGGCAGTTGACCCTGAACTGTGTTCTTTGAGATGTGGTTGTGAACTCTTGTTAATCACCAAAGATGCAACATTCCTGGAAGACACTTGACATAAGACAGTTTCATAGAAGTTAGCCCAAGGTTTGGGCTTGGGGAGAATCCAATAGACCATTACAACAAGGAGAATAGTGTGGAAGAGTTGTGACATTTTGTAATATGATTAATGTCATTAATTGATATCATCAGATCATGGATATTTGTAAATGGACAGTGACAGTCACTAACATGTCACCATCCGCTTGACTCTGTGAGCTGCAGAAAGGAGGAACTTGTTTGGATGAATGTTGGGCTTATGACTCAGAGTATAAATTTTGACATGGTAGCAGCTGACCCCACCACACGGCAGATTGTTCCCAGCGGGATAATGTTCTAGGTAAACTGGACAGCAGATTGTGTAAATCTCATTTACCCTGAGCGGTGGCTTGTCCTTCTTGTCTTTGAAATAGAAGTAGGACTCTGTATGAAGAGGCTGGTGCTACACATCCAACTCCTGCTGCTTTTTCTTTATGATGATCATGACGATGGTCATCAGCTAATATTCACCCTATCCAGATCATGGCATGTGCCATGATAAAGGAGATTTACCTGGGACTCATTCTGTGGTATGGACATCTAAAATGTATATTATGGAGTAGGGCCACTAAAGAAGGGAGTGAAAGGGTAGGCACAAATATCCTTAAACAACTGGGCGCAGCAGTGGTAATCCCTTCAGGTAATCTATCATTTCATATACCTAAATACATATTTTCTTTTCATTTTCCTTTGAAGGAATGTGGAAAAGCGATGACAAAATGGCCATTATAAATTTAATCTTGGACATTTGTCGGTGAATATCTGGCAAACTGTTCAATTTGAGAATTGTTGTACAACTAGGGTAAACTGCCCTGACCCCACCTGGCTGACCAGGCCACATTAATTCATGGACAAAATGTCAAGTGGTGAAGGAGAGTCTTTTGTGACAGTTCTTGCTATTAGACATGTATATGTGAGAATTATTTCTTCAAGGACATTGTCATCATTACTCTGAGAAGATAAATAAAGATTGAGGAGATTAATTTAATAATAAAATGTATACTATTATATTAAAAAACAGAATCTGATGAATTCACTGATAAATTCTAATGTATATTTAAAGAAGAACTAGGACCAAGTCTCAAACTCTTCAAAATAGTTGAAGAGTTGAGATTAATTCTAAATTCATTTTGTCAAGGCTAGTATTAACTTGATACCAAAGACAGGCAAGAAACAACAACAAAAAATAAAATAGAGGCAAATATTCTTGATGATCATAGATACAAAAACCCTCACTACTCTTTCCGATGTATCTTTTATTGTTTCTGTGCTGCATCAGGGTGATGTAAACTCTTCCTAGTTGTTGCCACTTTTATGAAGGTATTTCTAATCATGCGTAGTTGTCAATTTCTGGTTTCTGTATGGAAACAAGGGCTGGAAACTCCTGTTCTGATATCTCACCAATGTTTTTCCCAAGCAGATTTTTATATTTAATAATCTGGAAGTTAACACAGGTCCTATAGTCCAAGAGGAAATCTAGTCTGGAATAAACAGTTTATAAAATTTCATAGACTGCATATTGCTCTATTAAGAGAAAAATCAGCAAAATCTAATGCTCTCTAAATTTCTGTATGTAGATTTTTACAACAGTTTTACTTATAATTAATGCAGGGTGAAAGCAACCATGTAGCCTATCTAAGGGAATGAAAAAACTGTGAAATAATTTCTGGAATATAATGGAAAGAAAAACCAACATACAAAAATGTGGATGGCTACCGCATTGCATGAATTATCCTTTGAAAGAAGCAATGTCATTGACAATTTCACCTGTTAACATGGAATCTAAATATATAAACAATTGAAAGGTCATAACGCTTCTCAATGTTTTATGGGAACTGCGGAAGTAAAATATATATTTTTTTGAGTTGGAGTCTCACTCTGTCACCCAGACTTGAGTGCAATGGCCTGTTCCGGTCACCGCAGCCTCAACCTGCTGGGCTCCAGCGATCCTTCCTCCTCAGCCTTCTGAGTAGCTGGAATTACAGGCATGCTCTACCATGCCCGGCTGATTTTTTTTATTTATTGTAGAGATGAGGTCTCGCTGCCCAGGCGGGGCTCAAACCCTCAGTCTCAGGCAATGCACTCACCTCAGCCTCCCAAAGGCGCGGGATTACAGGCTGAGTCACCAAGCGCAGCTAGTAAAATATTTTGATGAGATATATTCTTGATGGCATAACCTTGAAAGTCAGATTTACATCTCACTTCTTGTGTTTGTAAGAATGTAACACTTTATCTTGTAGGTAATACTAGACTAAGCTTGGAATACATTTAAGATAATTCTTACCTGAATATATAAATAAATAGAAGAAATACAACATTTTTGGAGTGATAAATCTTTTTTTTTAATATTTCCAATGGTTTGGTGGTTAAATTACAGCGTTAAATGTTCAAACCCATTAAAATTTACATTAAAGATTTATTTTTAGTTTATTTAGATTGTATCCCCCAAATTATGTTGATCATGCTTATTTGATAAGTAGTAACAAATTTTATTTGCCAAACTAATTTTTATATCAATTAATTGAAATTGATTTGATAACTTTAATAAGATCACATTTAAAAACTTATTTTCAGCACTGTGTATTTTGTTTTGTCTTCAGAGTTTTCTCAATGACTGAAAATGTCTATGTAAATGAATGCTTTCATATACATCTAATTGGTTGATAGATGATGAGAGATAAAAATAGATAGATGATAGAAAAATAATAAAGATAATTTAATTCAGTTAATGACAAATCTAAAGTAGGACACATAAGACTATGGGTTGAGTGACTGCGATGGGATATACATTAAAGATTAAGATAATGCAATTGACACAGCTGAGGGACATAATTTGGAAATGTCATCTATGCATGGCCTTTAGTTTTTAATATTATAAATGTTTTTGAATTTGTATTAATAATATTTTATTGAGAACTTGTGGAACGATGTTCATCATTGATATAGGCCACATTTTTTATTTTTCTGCAATGTCTTTGTCTGACTTTGTTTTTATGATAACACTGTCCTCATAAATTAATTTTGGAAGTATTTCCCTCTCCCTAAATCAATTTATGAAGACAGTATCAACACAGAAATTAAAAGATTCCTGGAAATAAATGAAAACAAAGACATATTTTATCAGAATCTCTGGGATGCCATGAAAGCAGTATTAAGAATATATTTTATAGCTCTGCACACACACACACATTAAGAAAGCTGAAAGATCAGAGGTAAACAGTTGCACATCACCTAAAGAAAGGTTAGACCATCAAAATTCTAATTTCACCAGAAGGATACAGATCACCAAGATAAATTCACAAGTGCAGTGTATGGCATAAAAATATAACAGAAAATAATCAACAAGAGCAAAACTGCATCTTTGAGAAGATAAATAAGATTGATGAACCCCTAGACAGATTGTCATAGAGAGAGAGAGAGAGAGAGAGAGAAAGAGAAAGAGAGAGAATCTAAAGAAATAGAGTTAAAATGCAAATCAATGAAGTCACACCTGACACGGCAAAAATAGAAAAGATATTCAAAGTTTACTAGGCACACCTGTATAAAAACAGACTCTTTTGTACATGACTTTTGTTCCTCTGTGTATATTCCCAGAAGAGGGATTGCTGGGACATACAGAAGGTCAATTTCTACTTATTGTAACAATCAAGAAACTGTTTTCCATAGAGGTTATATTAGTTTGCCATCTCAATATCCAACATATTTATTATAAAATAAAGAAAATTAAATGAACTAAAAAATTGAGGGAAACATGGTACTTTCTGACATCACAAACCTTTCCAAGGTTGAATCAAGGATAAACTGAAACCCGAAGCATATAAAAAATATTCCACATAATCAATTTTGTCATAAAACATCTACCTACAAATAAAAGTTCTGGAAGAGATGGCTTTCCAGCTGAATTCTACAAAATATACAAGGAAGAGTTAACTCCAATCTTATTGAAAGTATTCTGGGCAATCAAGGAAGATGGGACTTTCATCAATCATTTTATGAAGCTAACATCACACTAATACTGAAACCTGGTATAGACTTAAAAAGGAAAAAGCATTACAGGCCAATCTTCTTGATGAACATAGATGCAAATATTCTCAATAAGATTCTAGCAAATTGGATCCAATAACACATCTCAAGATTAGCCTACCATGACCAAGTTGGCTTCATTCCCATTATGCAGGGCTTGTTCAACATTCACAAGACCATAATTCAATACATGAACAGATGTGAAAATATAATTCAATACATGAACAGATGTGAAATCAAGAAACACATGATTGCATTATTAGATGCAGAAAAAGCTTTCAACAAATCCAACATCATCCTTGATAAAAACCCTTAAACACTTATGCACAGAAAGAATGTTCTTTAAAACAGAGTCATCTATAATAAACCCACAGCCAACATATTGTTCAATGGACAGAAATTGGAAACATTTCCCCTGAAAACAGGAATAAGAAAATGTTGCCCACTTTCATGCTCCTGTTCAACATAGTGCTGGAAGTTCCTGCTAGAACAATCAATTAAGAGAAGGAAATCAGGGTTATCTAAATTTAAAAACAGAAAGTTAAGTTACATCTCTTTGCAGACAATATGGTCCTATGCCTTGAAAATTCTAGGGAATTTGTCAAAAACCTCCTTGCACTGATAAATGACTTAAGTGTAGTTTAAGGGTAAAAAATCAACTTGCAAAAGACAGAGGCATTTCTATACAACAGGAAAAAACAAGTTGAGAATCACATATTTTGAAACAGTTCAGAAATGTTAGTTCTTCTCTACATGTTTAATATGACTGAAAATCAGATACGCTAAACAATAAGCACTAATTTCTGGAAAAACAAGCTTACACAGGTTGAGAAAAATTAATAGAGAAACTGAATATATATATGTATATATATTAATTTTATACATATGTGTGTGTTAAATAAATGTTTTCAGCAATTAATAGATTTATACAAAATAAACCACGATGCCAGGGTGAAGTTATTGGTGAATTTTACCAAAAATTAAAGAAAAATGTATGTTAATTCTCTAAAATCTATTTCAGAAGATGGAAACAGAGGGAACACAGTCACGAAGTCATGCTATGAGACAAACATTACCCTAATACCAAAATCAGACGTAGACATCACAAGGAAAAAACCACAAATATTATGTATATATGTATTTGTATATTATGTGTGTAGAGACAAAAGTTCTTAACAGAATCTTAGCGAATCAGATCCAACATGTATAAAAATAAATATGTAACATGACTAAGAGGAGTTTGTGTCTGGTATGTTAGACTGTTTTAATGGTTGAAAGTCAATTAATGTTATTCGTCATGTCAGCGGACCATAAAAGTAAATTCAAATAATCATATTAATAGATGTAGAAATGTATTTGATATAATTAAACATCATTCATGAGTTTTTAAAAAGCTGTGATTTAACTGGGAACATGAGAATTTGTGCAAGGTGATAAATAATATCTACAAATAAATTACAATAAATATTTTAAGTAGTGGTAAAAACTCAAAGATTATTCAGTAAGATCAGGTACAAGGTATAAATATCTCCTGTCACCACTCATTGATTTTTTTTTTTTTTTAGTTCTGAATTTTAAAAATGTGGAGTACAATTCAGTGTTATGGGTACAAATGTTCATCATGCAGCTACTTTTGTTGAAGAGGTGCTCCCACCCAGGCACTTTCCCACTACTGTCAATCCCACCCCTATTCCCTGGCAGTTTTCCACTGCTGCCATTCCTTTTCTTATAGTATTATGATAATTGTTCAAGGTCCACCTATGAGTGAGAACATATAGTACTCTGTTCTTTGTTTCTGTGTTAGATCACTGAGTATGATCAACTCTAAATCCATCCAAGTTGCTGCAAAGACCATATGTTTGTTCTTCTTTATGGCTGCATAATAGTCCATTGGGCATAGGTGTCACATTTTTTTAATCCAGTCCAGTTTTTTTTTTGGCAGCATGGTTGGTTCTGTGTTTTGGCTATAGGGAATAATGTTGCTATAAATATGCATGTGCAGGTATCTTTTTTGTAGAGTGATTGAGTTCCTCTGGGTGTATTCTCAATAGGTGGGTTACAGAAGGTCAATTATGGGTCATATGGAAAGTCAATTTTAGTTCTTTCAGAAATCACTACACTGCTTTCCAATGAGATTGCACTAGTTTCAATTCCCATCAGCAGTTAGAAACATTCCTTTTACTCCACATCCACGCCAGCATCTGTTGTTGTTTGTTTTTGTAATAATGACCATTCTTACTGGGGTTAGGTGCTGTCTCAGTGTGGTTTTGATTTGCATTTCTCTGATGATGAATGAGGCTGAGCACTTTTTCATCTATCTATTGTCTCCTTGTACCTCTTCTTTTGAGAAGTTTCTATTCTCGTCTTTTCTCACTTTTTAATGGGACTGTTTGCTTGATTTCCTTTCAGCACGTATTTGTTACATAGATCCTGGATGTTGGGCTTTTGTTATATTTACAATTGGCAAATATTTTTTTCCATTCTTTGGTCTGTCTCCCCACTCACTCTATAGTTTATTTTGCTTTACAGAAACTTATCAGTTTAATGAGGTTCCACTCCATTTCTAACATCATTCTAGAAATCCTTGTTAGTTCTATAACAAATAATAACAGTTGCTGGAGAGGGTGTGGTGAAAAGGGAACACTTCTACACTGTTGGTGGGAGTGCAAACTAGTGCAACCTCTGTGCAAAACAGTATGACGTTTCCTAAAAGCTCTAAATATTGACCTCCCATATGACCCTGCAATCCTGCTACTGGAAATAAACCCTGAAGAACTCAAATCACTCTATTAAAAAGATACCTGCACACGTATGTTTATCACAACATTGTTTACAATAGCAAGAACCTGGAAGCAAACATGCTGTCCATCAAAAAGAACTGGATTTAAAAAAGGTGGTACATATACACGATGGAACTCTACGCAGCCATAAAACAGAAGAAAATTATGAATTTTGCTGCAACCTGTATGGAACTAGAGTCTATAATACTGAGTGACCTCTCACAGAAGCAAAAATCTGAGTATCACATGTTCTCACTCATATAATGGACCTTGAACATCCTACATAATACTATAAGAAAATGACTGACAGTGGTGGGAAACTATAGGGAGGAGGGGAAGGGAGATGGGATTAACAGTAGTAACTGTCTGGGGATGGGGAGACACCTCTTATCAACAAGGGTGCCTGAACGAAGCATATTTTTATACCTAACCCTTAACTGTAACCGACAATATCATAATAAAGATATTGATTAAATAAATAAATAAAAGAATGGGTACTTTTATATTAAAAAAGAAAATAAGATTTATACAAATTGAAAATGAAGAAATAAAAAGTCCTATGTTCACACCTGACATGATCTACAAACATAATCCAAAATAATTAACAAAGTAATTCTAAAAATAATGAGTGCTATGGTCACTATTTTGGTTGCATGATGCACGATTAATGTACAAAATCAAGCACACATATGTATAATATATATTAAATATAAAGAAAAAGAGAATTGTGAGATTTAGAAATGCTATGTACATTAACTATTTTTCAAAAAAGGAAATATATAGGTATAATTCTAATGAAATATGTATACGTTTTATAAGACAAAAACCCAGAATTCTTATGAACTAAATCAAAGAGCTATATAAGTGGAGAGACATCCCATGTTCATGGGGAGAATCAAGATGTCAGTTCTTGCTAAGTTCGTTGACCATAATCACAAACACAATCCTATCTAGTTACTTTTGGGATGTTAACAAATTTTTCTAAAATTTACATAAAGTGGTAAAATGCTCAATAGCCATGATAATTTTGAGAAAAAAAAACAAAAATGGTGGAAGGGGACTAACAAAATTCCAGGCTCAATACATAAAGTTGCAGCAATCAAGACAGTGTGGAATTAGTGAAAAAAAAAACAACAACAAATAAAGAGATAGATATTGAGACAAAATAAATATTCAAATGATTGACAAAAATAAATATAGTCAACTAATATTTGACAAAGAAGAAATAACAATGCAATGGGAAACAAATGTTTTTTGAACATATGGTTTTGGAATACCTAGTCATCCTCATGCAAAATAGAAAAGAAAATATAAATCTAGACACAGATTTTATACCCCAAATTAGCACTAAATTAATCATAGGCCTAAATGTAAAATGAAAAACTGAAACTTCCAGAAGAAACTTCAGGAGAAAATGTAGATAACCTTGAATTTTTAAATGATTTTTATATACAACAATGAAGCACAATCTATGAAATAAATGATAACCTGTGTTTTCTTAGTACTAAAAAGTCTGATTTGTAAAAGGCAAGTTCAAGATATTGAGAAAATAAGCCACAGACTAGGAGAACATATTTGGAAAAAGATATATTGGATTTTGGACCAGTATCCAAAATACACCCCAAAAAACTTAAAATGGAACAATAAGAAAACAAAAAACCTTAATAAAAACTGGGACCTTAGCAGACCTTTCATATAAGAAGGCATACAGATAGCAAGTAGGCTTATGGAAATACATTGCATATCATACTTCATTCTGAAAATTTTAATTACAAGAGCAATGATACATCTACAAAGCTATTAAACTAGCCAGAATCCTAAACAGTGATAACACTAAATGCTGGTGAATATTGTATCAACAGAAATTTATCTTAAAATTATAATCCAATATGAAAAACAGTTTGGATGTCCCTTACAAACCTAAACTTAATTTTATTATACAGTGGAGCAATCTCACTCCTTGACATGAACCCAAAATATCTGAAAATTATTCTACACAATAAACGTGCATAAATATTGATAGAAGCTTTATTCATAATAATGAAAATTTAGAGGAAATGAAAACTCCTCTGTAATAAGCATGGATTAAAATTTATTTTGCATACCACAAATTGCATATTATCCAATGCTAAAAAGTTATGAAGAACCTTACGTGCATACTAATAAATTAAAATTAAAACCTATGTACTGTGTCATTCCACTGCATGATATTTTGGAAAAGGCAATACTATAGAGATAGATAAAAGATAATTTGCTGCTGTGAATAAGGAAACAAAGAATGATGAAAGGGTGGAACACAGAGGATTTTTAGAGCAGTGTAACAATTCTGGATGGTGAGAACATGTCGATAAAAATGTATATAAATATCACATGGTCTCATTTATTTATAGAATCTAAAAACGTTGGCACATTAAAAGAGAGCACAGAATGGTGTCTAAAAGAGGGTGGTGAGGGTGATGAACAGAGCAATACATATCAGTCAAAGTTATCAAATCTCAGTAACATAGGAGAAATAATTTCTAGTGATCAAATGTAGACTCAGATAAACTGCTAATAATATGAGTCATATAAAACAAAAGTTCTGAAAAAGCAGATTTCAAATGTTTTCACCACAAAAACTGATAAGTACACAAGGTGGTGGACATTATCATTTGTCTGATTTACTAATTGCACTTTGTATGCATTATTATAAAAGCACCTTGTTCACCAAAAATATATAAAATTATTGCTAATCAATAAAATAAAATGAAATTTTAAAAAGTTATATGGGAACATTCTTTCAAATAAAAACTGGCAGAGAATGTTTGCTAGGTAGATCAATATTTAAATCTTCCTGGATTTGCATAATTCAAAAATGAACTATGTACAATACGTATTATAATTAAAATGAAACTATAATTACAACCCAAAATTCAAATAAACAGGAGATGGATTCCGAAAAATATATACAAGGTTTTGTAAGGGGAGGTTTTTTTTTTCCATGATGCATTGTCAGAATTGAATAGGAACCAAAAATAGAGGCAAAATATTTTGAAACCATAAAATTATATTAATAAACCTGGTCACTGCATTTGTGATAAAAATTCCAACACAGTTTGATGAAATGTGCAAAACTTGGCCTGAAATAAATGAGAAAAGAAAGGCATGCATTTACAGAGCTGCTCCAAAATTAGAACAGGGAGACAGAGAAGTGCAGCTCGGAACAAATGGATAAAGGTGTGGGTATGCTGGAAGGTGCCAGGAGGGAGTGCAGATGTTGTCCAGCCCTATTTTCTAGTACACTTGTGTGCCTTCATGCAGTCTTCATATTGTCAGGGACCACCCTTCCTGCCATGCTTGTTGTCGGAACTGAATGTCGTTTGACCCTTCCTTTGACCAACCCTTCTGTTTGGAGAAAAAGGACTAAATATCAGTGAGAACAGAAATTGTTTTACCCTGAATCTTACACCGGCAGCCTCGTCTCAGCAAAATATCTTTCATAATCAGTGTGTAGGAACTAGGATGGCTAATCAATGGCTTAGGACTTTCAGGGGTGCTCAGGATATGTCATGATTAGATTGTCCACAGTGTGTGCGGCCAGATCTCCAATGGCAGGGTCATCATGACAAAGCCTGGCTCCTGAGTTCTGAGTCCACCACAGTACCTCTGCCTCAGCCACACTGTCGCCAGTGGTTGAGTCCATTTCTGTGAACCTCAGAGGGTCTTTGATGGCTGAAGCCTTTTATGAATTACTGCTATTTGAGACTGTGTACTGGCCTTCTGTTCCCCCTGCTTCTTCTGCAGATATCTGATATTTGGGCATTCTCCACCTGACATATGTAGATCATCTCTAAGTGATTAATACCAGGGGGTTCTCTTGATTTCTAACTTGTAAAGAATTTTATCATCACTTATTTTTTCTCTTTTAAGGTTTCCTGGAAATTTAGAGAATACTGTCTCAACAGGATAACCTAGAAGTGTCTGGGAAGGAAGAAATAAAATGTTGCTCCAGAATTACAGTAAAGGCTTGATAAAATCTAAATTAAAGAATAAATCTCAGCGTGATAATTATGTTGTCTTTGTCTTAAATGGACTGGATTAAGTCAATGCCTGATCAACATCACCAGCATTGATGAGCTCAGGCAAGTCTCACCTGGTCTCTAACTCATTAAAAATGGGTTTACAGGCCTTAGGCTGCCTCATGGGGACTAGCTTCTCAGTAGGTACATATATGCCTGTGTAAACTTTGAAGACAGAGCAGGGGGAACATGTACTTTTATAAGGACAAGGACATGGCTGTCATCATTACACGGTAAATTTTCACAGCATAAAACAATATTTGCCATGAGAGTGTGAATTTCATTGAGTATTCTAGGTAAAACATGTGTGATTCTTGCTCTGAGGACATCAGCAATAACTTCCCCACTCCATGCAGAAGCCTCTGAAATCACAGCCTATTATCATGGGCTGTGATTGAAGGATCCTTTTCCTGTTGGCAACTGCTACAGGTGAGGTCTCTTCGGTAAAATTATTGGAGCAAAGGACAATCAAATACGGTTTGATCTACTTTTGTCATTTCTTCACAGGAGACCACACTTGATTCCAGGTTGTGCAGTACACGGCTGAGGTGAAGAGGCCCAAGATAAACAAAGACAGCATCCTTTGCAGAAAAAAAATTCTCAGAGTCAATTTTTTTCGAATTTTTATGCAAGAAAATTGATTTTTCATTTATGAATCATACTTTTGGCAATACACCTAAAAACCTTATCTCCAAATCTAATGTTGCTGCCGAAGGCCCGCATGTCCATGAATGAAAGCTTCACTATTGACATGGGCTTATGCCTTATAACCTTGAAGTGTCTTCCACATGGTTAATCCTTCAAAGAGAGATGTCCCTTACTCACAGTTGTTTTCTTTTCTTCAATCATTTATTAGTATTCCTATGAGTTCATTGGGACTTAGTATATACTTGCGGTGAAATACTAAATCCTCCCTTTTTTCTATACTGTCACATGCTAAAAAGCACTGTAGCTAATCTTGTATATTCCCTTTCCCCGTTCCAGAACCCAGAACTGGTCTTTCATCTAATGAGTCCTGTTTCCTTCTGTTGGACAATGGTGTTCTAAAACAAGGTCTTGAATGTGCTTATTGCTAGTGAGGTATCATTGTTAATAGGAACACATAGTAACAGACATTAATCTTCAATGCCAAAGTGGTTATGATTCCTATAAAGGACATCATATGCAAGGCAATAATCAATGTAATATCACTAACAGAGATATAGAAATTGACTATTTTGTTATAGTATCCACAGAAAAGAGTTAGATCTGTATAATTCGAAGAGTTCTAGATCAAAGAAGCAATTTCTAACTTGAATGATCATGATAGAGTGGCAACATCCTTCAATCAATTCCCACAAGTGAGCAAACTCTAGACCCAAAAACTACACATGAAAGGTCTCCTGAGGCAGAACCCTTCGACACTGCTAAGAAGGTGTACTGCTAGACTTTCTCTGGTCCTTCCACAGGGGACAGATGATAGGGTGACTTCATTGAGTAATGAAAATAATTAGAATATTCATTGATTACTAAACACTTGTTTTTCTTTTCATACATCCATATTTTTGACTGAAAGTCATTTTTTAAAACGTCACTTGACATTGACATATTTTATGTTTTCTTCCCCCGGATTGTCTTACTCTACCTTTGCCATGATTTTCCTGTGGACATTTGTGTGAATCGAATTCTGGGTGCATTTGACATTTTTCTTTTTGCACTATTCAGCATACTTGAAGGTGTTCCCTGTACAGCTGCCAGACAGTTCTGATTTCTCGCAGAATGCCATGTATTTGCTTCCCACTTGTCTTTGCATTTACATTTTGTGCCAAACTAGAGGTAATTCCTCTCTTTCAGCTCTCCCCTGTTCATCCGAGTGATGATTTATTTGACAACTGTCAGTGTGCTTGAAGGTGCAAGAAGGAGAAATAAAAAAACAAAAGGACAAAGACTTTGTACATAATTGATTTTCTGAATATCTTGATAAAGATGACAGCTCAGCTGTGTCAATATATATCAATAACATACTTTAAGTATGTGAATATATTTATCCCACTTATGCAGAGTAAAGCTGTTGCAGATAAAAAATTGACAATGTTGGTAGGAAAGGAGTGAGAGACAGATTACAACAAGAAAAAGACAGACTCTTAAAATTTAGCTATATGAACACTGCTTCTATTTATATCTTAAGGAAAATACAACTGTGCCACGAAAATTCTGCATGTATAATAAGCAAAGAAGGGTTCTGCAAATTCCAGTGTGCATAGATATGCCTGCCCGGAGTTGAATAAGAAAAGCAGTAAGGTCTTAGGATGAGGTCCAGACATGAGAACTCATTCTTTATGAATGTTCAATCTTGGAAACCATACAACCACACCCTCCTTCTTATGTTGACATTTACATCTGTAAAATGCAGGCAGCATTGACAAATACATTACACAGCTTGTGCATCTTTTTAAACGATGAAATAAGAAATGCACTGTTATTTTATCACAGCACAATCACATAATAGAAAATTATATTTTTTTCAAATATCATCCTTGCCAAAAAGATTTCTCAACTCATTCCTACATGACCTGGGCCCTTCCCTCTCTGAGGCGTGCCATTACAGACTTTCTTATATAGCTGGAGACATGAAAATAGGGTCCTCTCTCTGCTGATGAAAACTAGCTCAGCTCTGATCCCGCAGTTCTGAGAAAGGAGCCCTCTGATTCCCATATATTTGCATTCGATGACCAGAACAGAATACTGACTATGCACCATGGAGTTTGGACTCAGCTGGCTTTTCATTGTAGCTGCTTTAAAATGTATTTTGTGGGAGCTAGAGATATTGAGAGTGTGAGTGAATGTGATTGAGACAAACAGTGGACATGTGTTGCAGTTTCTGACCAGAACCTCTCTGTGTTTGAAGGTGCCCACTGTGAGGAGCAAGTGTGCAGTCTGTGGGAGACTTGGTCCATCCCAGGGGGTCCCTCAGAGTCTTATGTGCAGACTATAGATTCAGATTCAGTAAGTAGTGAATGACCTGTGTCCACCAGGCTCCAGGGAAGCAGCTATACTGGGTTGGTTTTATTAGAAAAACAACTGAAAGGCAGATTCACCATATCACCTGATGATTCCCAGAAAACTCTCTGTTTGCTAATGAGCAGTTTGAGACCCGAGGACACTGCTGTATATTACTGTTCAAGACACACGGAAATCAGATTTCAGTATGAGCTCTGAAACAAAAAATATCCATCAGTCACATGGGCCTGAAACCTGCTACAGGGGTTGCTCACGGTCCAGCCTGCACTGGAGCCCACTAGGAAACTGGTTCAGGGCGCAGCTGGGAAGAGATACTTTATTGGTTCTGTACTCTCCTATCCTGTGCCAATTCTTGGATGCATCTAGAAACTATTCTTGCTCAGTTCTCTGGGGTCTAACTGCTCACATTCCCACTGCAGGCAACTAAAGGCCAAGGAACTTCCTCTGCAAAGGAGATGTCATCAATGACTGTAGACTTTTCCTTTACCACATTCCTAGAAAACACAATTTCCTTTATGCCAAGCAATCATCTTGAGTATTATCATCTCCCTTTGAATTTTTTACATTTTTTCCTTTATTTGTCAAATTATATCTCCTTCTCATACAATTTTTGTTCTTTTCATAAGGATCCCTTAGAGTTCAATTAGAGACGCAAACAAGCAGAGAAGAATATTTCCCACATGGATCTGGCTCCAGTAATTTTATATGTGAGTAAAAACAGACATTAAAAAGTGTTTCTGTTCCATTGGTCACAGACCCTGAGGTCCTCTTGGTATAAGACTAGAAGGGAGCATAACCAGCAGGCTGGGAACACTGATGGATAAGACCCTTGCCTTCCTGATGTGGAGGGGACTATGCAATACTGGCATCACTCTAGAGAATAAACCACACTAATCTCCCAGGGTCTGACTCCAATAAGGTGACCTGCAGAGCAATATCACCTGAGCAGCTGACAAAGGGACTGCCTACTCCTCCCAGTACTTGAGGGTCTCCCCTTCTTGCAGGTATGTGAACTCCATAGTCTTCAGAATTTTCAAAGTGCTCAATCAGAGAGGGTTTGTCCTCTGCACTAGCCCTGGGATTCAGCTTTGATGTGGTGTGCAAAGTCCCAGGCAGTATTGACAGCGAGGTCTCAGAGTCTCCACACTTTCAAAGTATCCCCCATTGTTAGAAGTAAGTCCCAGGCCCATCCTGAATTTGGGGTATGACACAGACACCACTTCTAGAGGGACGCTGGGTAGCCATAACTGCTAGGTGATGCAGCATCTGGAAACTTTTTTCCAAACATCTGAACCATCCTAGGCAAAAAGTAGCTCATTCTCACCCTGGAGAGCCCCTCTGCACATGCAAATTCTAGCAGAGGTCTGGAGGTATTTCAACCAGAAAAGGAAATGGTTATATCTCCTCATTGGACGCTTTTAAGTGAGCTTTCCTATCACCAAGACCTCAGAATTAATAGGTAGAGTCAGTCTCTTCACAGAGCCTACGTGTGTAGGTGAAATGGACACACAACCACACAAGAGATTCCCATGTAAGAAGGGGGAGTGTAGTGGCCCATTGTTGATCCTGGTACACAGAAACCCTGATCCATCAAAGCTCTCTTTCCCAGGACTTCTGATCCTAGATTATCACCTGCCTCTGCTCTTGGGAAGATGTCCCACCCACTGTCCTTTGGGTTCTTGCAGGCTCCTACATATGCCTCTGAATGTGGATCAGCTGGACTGGGGGCCTCATATGATCCTCATATACTCAACATTGACTGCACCCACTGGATGGATTTGGGCAAGTTTTGAACTATCAGGGGAGCCTGGACCAGTCTCAGGGGCGTCTGCAGGTTTCATTTGCCAGGAGAACAGGTTAACTCTACAGTGTGAACATGGCCCCACTCCCAAGTGTAAGGTGTTTTCTGTTGTTCTATATGATAAGGACATAGGCAGAGACCTAAGTCAGTGTGTGGGATGGGACCCAAAGGCTAGACACAGGAAGAAAGGGAAGATTTCCTGCCCATTAATGTAAACACCAGGGAGAAAGGTAGATGACAGATGGAGGAAGAGATATAGGGATGGAAATAGAGTGTGTATGTATGCGTATTATCTGAGTAGCAATGTGGGTGGGCTCTGATCTCCATGATCTATAAGTTGAGTGATTTTCTGATGAATAAAAATTGGATGACCTTTATGAGTTTAGCAGCAAATTTATAAACGAGAAGACAATGTAATCAAAGAAAAATGGAGTCAATTATTTTATAATCAGAAACTGACTACCCAGCAAGAAGGAATTGTACAGGTTTCCAAGGGAAACACAAGCTCCGTGCACCTCCCACGTCTAAATTTGTACTTTGCTTGCTTTTGATTTGTATGACAAAGTAAAGCACATAACCAGGCCTAGGTAATTGTTGGGGGGTTTCACATTGCCTATATACAAGAAAGAAGGGCAGATTGGGGCTCAATCCCAAAAAAAGTATTCTCAGTGTGTGTTTCTTTGTGTGATTTGAATACATGGGCCTTGAGCCACACATATCTGTCTGTGAAGCTACTATTTGATATTACCTTTAACCAGAGTGTCAGAATAAAGAAAAAAGGCTCCCACAAGTTTATCAAAAGTATCTGGAGTCACCTTGTGTCTTGGCTGTATCATTGCAACTGACAACTTCACAGCAGGGGCTCTCAGGTGGTTCCAGGAAATAACTGTGTGTTCAGAGAGAAGATGTCAGTGTCAGCCCAGACATAAAACTCCATGTAAAAGTACAGGAGGTGTTTTGATTCAGGAGACACTTGGGACCACCACAGGATGCTTGGGACACATTGAGCTCAACATAAACACCAGGAGCAGGTGCCCAGATGGGATAAGGTCTGGTTTCCTATCAATAACTTATCTGTTCCTATCTCTACTAGATTAACCTGGGATATTTATATATTTGTGTTCCGAATCAGCTCAAACCATCTGAGTCACTTTCTTCTTTTTTTTTTGAGTTGGAGTCTCACTCTGTTACCCAGACTGGAGTGCATTGGCCACTCCCAGCCACTGCAGCTTCGACCTGCTGGGCTCCGGCGATCCTTCCATCTCAGCCTTCCAAGTAGCTGGAATTACAGGCATGTGCTACCACACCCGGCTTATTTTTTGATTTATTGTAGAGATGAGGTCTCGCTGCCCAGGCGGGCTCAGGCAATCCACTCACCTCAGCCTCCTAAAGGTGCAGGATTACAGGCTGAGCCACCGAGCCCGGCTGAGTCACTTTCTTTAATCCAGACTTTGGTGAAAGCTTGTAGTATTCTGTGCTGTCCAAGGAAAGTCCCGCAATGCTATTGAGTCTTCCAAAATTCAAAGGTTTTCACTCACTGGTTTCTGTCCATCTATATATACATATATTTTAAATTTATTTTATATTATTTTTATTTTAATACATATTTTTTATTTTAAAATTGAGGAAAAAGCTAAGGGTTAAGTACAAATATGCATTGTTCAGGTACCTTTGTTGAGGTGTGCCCCCCCATCTGTAGATAGATATCAATTACCATTAATCCCACCCCCCTTCCCTTCTCTGCCACCACCATAGTATCCTGCCACTGTCAATCCTTTTCTTATAGTATTACAATAATTGTTCAAGGTACACTTATGAGGGAGAACATGTGGTATTCAGATATTTGTTTCTGTGAGAGATCACTCAGTATTATAAACTCTAATTCCATCCAGGTTGATACAAAATTCATGATTTTATTTTTTTAATGGTTGTGTAATATTAAACTGTGTATATGTACCACAATTTTTTAAATCCAGTGCTCTTTTGATGGACAGCATGGTTGGTTCCGTTATTTTTGTATTGTGAACAATGCTGTGATAAACAAATATGTGCAGGTATCTTTTTTATACGGTGATTTGAGTTCTTCAGGGTATATTCCCAGTAGGGGGATTGTGGGGTAATATGGAAGGTTGATTTTTAGAGCTTTTATGAATTGCCACACTGATTTCCAAAGGGGCTGCCCCAGTTCACACTCCCACCAACAATGTAGAAGTGTTCCCTTTTCAGCACATCCTCTCCAGCATCTGTTATTTTTTGAGTTATTAATAATGGCTAATGACTGGAGTTAGATGTTATCTCAGTGTAGTTTTAATTTGCATTTCCTTGATGACTAGTGAGGTTGAACATTTCTTCATGTATTGGTTGATCGCTCATATGTCTTCTTTTGAGAAGTGTCTGTTCATGTCTTTTTCCCACTTTGTAATGGGATTGTTTTTTTTTTTTTTTCTTTTTGGCACATTAGAGTTCCATTTAGATCCTGGAAGTTATGCCTTTGTCAGACATGGAGTTGGCAAATACTTTTTCCCAGTCTGTGGGCTGTCTCACTGCTTTCTTGATGTTTTTTTAGGCTTTGCAGAAGCTTGTCAGTTTAATGAGGTCCCACTTGTCTATCTTATCTCTTATGGCCCGTGCATTTCACCTTTTGCTCAGAAATTGGATGACAGTTCCAACTTCCATAAGGGTGTATCCTTCATTTTCTAAAGTTCTTATGGTTTGTGGTTTTACATTTAGATGTCTGATCCCTTTAGATTTAACTTTTGTGTATGGGGATAGATAGGAGTCTTGCTTGCATCTTCTGCATGTACTAGGCCAGTTTTCTCAGCACCATTTACTTAATAGATTGTCCTGTCCCCAGAGGTTGCTGTTGGAGGCTTGTTGAAGATGAGTTGGTTGAGAAATTGAGATTTTGCTTCTGAAATCTCAATTCTATTCCATTGATCTATATGCATGTTCTTGTACCAATACCAAACTGTTTTGATTATTGTAGCTTTACAATAAAGTCTAAAGTCTGGTAGTGTGATACACCCTGCTATGTTCTTTTGTTGTTTTTTTTTTTTCTGACATTGTTCTGACTATACTTGGTCATTTGTTGTTTTCATATGAATTCCTGTATTCTTTTTCTAGATCTGAGAAGAATTTTTCTGGTAATTTGATGGTTATTGCATTAAATCTGCAGATTGTCTTAGTTAAGATGGACATCTTCATAATATTAATTCTTCCAATCCATGAGCATGGGATATTTTCCCACTTGTTTTGTCAACTTTGATTTATTTGAACAGTTTTTTGTAGTTTTCATAGTAAAAGGTCTTTCACGTCTCTGGTTATGAAGATGGTACGATATTTCATTTTTTTTGTGGCTATGTGAATGGGATTGTACTTTTTATTTTGGTTTCTGTTTCTTTATTATTGATTTTAAAAATGTCTTTTGCACATTTATTTTATACCCTGAGACTTTGACAAAGTCCTTTATCAGTGCAAGAAGGCTTTTGACAGATTCTCTTGGGTTTTCAATGTACACAGCCATGTTGCCTGCAAACCGAGATAACTTGACTTCCTATTTTCCTATTTGGATACCCCTGATCACCATCTCTTTTCTGATTGCTCTAGCAAGAACTTCCAATACTATATTGAACAGGAGGGGTGAGGGTTGACATCCTTGTCTTGTTCCATTATTCAGGGGAAATGGTTCCAAATTTTGTCTGTTTAGGAGTATGCTGGCTGTGAGTTTCTCGTAGTTGGCTTTTTTTATTTTGAGGTATGTTGCTCATATGCTTAGATGTTCGAGTGTTTTTATCAAGAAGCGGTGCTGTATTTTTTCAAAAGCTTTTTCTGCATCTAATGATCATGTGTTTTTTGTTTTGACATCTGTTGATGTATTTAATTACATTTATGGTTTTGCAAATGTTGAACCAGGCTTGCATCCCAGGGATGAAGTCAGCTTGGTTATGATGAATGATTTTTGAGATATGTTGTTGAATCCGGTTTGCTAGGATCTTGTTGAGAATTATAGCATCTATGTTCATAAAGGATACTGGTCTGTAGTTCTCTTTCCTTGCTGACCTGGGTATCAATGTGATTTTACCTTCACAAATATGGTATGGAAAGAGTTCCATCTTTCTCCTTCACCTGGAATACTTTCAGTAGGATTGATATCAGTTCTTCTTTAATGTCTTAGAAAATTCTGCTGGAAAGCCATCTGGTTCAGGGCTTTTATTTTTTTGTAGGCCGTTTTCTTATTACATAGTCAATATCCTTGATTGTTATTTACCTATTTAGGTTCTTGATTTCTTCTTGTTTCAACCTAGGTAAGTTGTGTGATGTCAGAAAGTCCTCCATTTCCTTAAGCTTTTCAAGTTTGTTTCCAAACAAGTGCTCATAATAGACTCTGATTATCCCTTGTATTTCTTCAGAGTCAGATGTGACTTCATCTTTTGTGTTTCTGATTGTGTTTATTTGGACTTTCTCTCTTTTTCTTGGTCAGTCTAGCTAGGAGGACATTAATCTTGTTCAGCCTTTCAAAGTACCAGCCTTTTGTTTCACTGATTTTTTGTGTTATTTTTTGTCTTCTATGTCCTGGATTTGGGCTTTTATTTTGGTGATCTGGATTCTTCTGCGGAAGTTAGGGTTTTGGTGGTCTTGCTTTACCAGCTTCCATAGGTGACTTGTTAGGCTGCTAATTTCTAATCCTTCCATTTCCTTCATGTGCATTTGTAGAGGTATGAATTCCCCTCTTACTACAGCTTTCATGACATTCCAGTGAATTTTTTATGATTTTTTTATGTTTGTTTGCTTTGAGATATATTTTAATCTCTGTTTTTATTTTATCATTGACCCAGGAGTTGTTTAGCATTATGCTGTTTAGTGTGCATGTCTTTGTGGATTTAGGGAGAACCTTGTTGGTGTTGATGCTTATTTTTTATTCTACTGTGGTCTGAGAAGGTGCATGGCAAAATTTGAATCTTTTAAAAATTTGCTTATGCTTGATTTATGGTCAAGTATGTGGTCGATCTTAGAGTACGTTCCATGCGGTGATGACTGGAATGTATATTCTTTGGTTGTTGGATGGAGTGTTCTGTAGATATCAGTTAAGTCCATTTGTTTAAGAGTCATATTGAGGTTTTACATCTCGTTGCTGATTTTTTGTTCTGATGATCTTTTATGGTAGTAAGTGGGGTATTGAAATCCCCAGCTATGATAGTGTTAGAGTCAATATTTTAATTCAGTTTACCTAGAAGCTGCTTTATGAAAATTGGCACTCCTATGTTGGGTGCATATATGTTTAGAATGGATATTTCTTTTTTTTATTTCAACCTTTTATCATTTAGCTTGGCCTTCTGTATTTATTTTAAATTTTTAAAAGCTTAAACTGTGTATTGTCTGAGTTTAAGATTGCAAATCCTCTTAACTTTTGTCTTCCGTTTGCCTGAAAATTTTTTTTCCCCAACCTCTTTCTTTGAGTCTGTGAGTGTCCTTTCTAGTGAGGTGAGTCTCATGAAGGCAATAAATTGATGCCTGGTGATATTTTATTCATTTTTCCATTCAATGTCTTTTCAGTGGTGCATTTAGTCCATTCGCATTCAGGTTAAATATTGAAATGTGAGAGTTGATCCCTATCATAATGTTCTTACAGACATGTTGTTGTTGTTCCTATTTGTTTATTTTCTTTCTTTGGTTTTTGCAGTTGCTTCATATGTGTTTTTAATCTTTTGCCTGTACTCTTGTGAAAAATGTTGTTGTTTTTTTCTCCTTTTCTTCTGTTTTCAATATTTTCATAAGTGTTTCTTGTAGAGGTGGTCTGGTGGCAGCATAAGTTGTTATGGATTGGATATCTGGGAAAGATTTCAATTCTCCCTCACTGATGAAGCTTAGTTTGACTGTGTATGTTATTCTTGGTTGCAATTGTTTATCTTTTAGAACTTTGAAGATATGGCTGCATGCATCTTTTTCTCTTGCTGCCTTTAGGATTTTTTCTTTTATCCCTACTCTGTTTAGGTGCATTGTTATGTATCTGGGAGTAGGTCTTCTTGTTTGTTGTCTTGAAGAGCTTCTCTGAATCTCTTCTGTTTGAATTTTGGCATCACTGATGAGATGAGGGATGTTTTCTTAAATGATTTCATAAAATGTTTGTTCCAGTGTCAACTCTGTCTCTCTCTCTGCTTCAGGAAGGCCAATTTCTCTTTGGTTCAGTCTCTTGAAGTAATCATTCATCTCTTGAAGGTTTTGCTCTGTCTTTTTAAGCTTATTTTCTATGCTTTTGACACTTTGGTTAGTTCTGTATTTTGGTCTTCAATTCTGAGGTTCTTTCCTATGCTTGGATAATTCTGCTTTGCATGCTTGTTAGTTCGTTACATATTTCCATCAGCCCCTTCCTATTTTCCTCTCGTTACTCCTCATGGTTTTTCTTTTCTTTCTATTCATGTCTTGATGTCTGGGTTTGTTGCATGTGGACAGTCATTCTGGGGCCTCTTCATTGTTTGTGTTCTGAAGTCTGTTTTCTCAGTGTCTGACCTCCCAGACGTCTGTGTGAGATCTATATTCTTCTTTTGGTTTTTCTTCATTTTGGCAAACTTTTCCTCCCTACTTTTTCCTTCCTTTCACTTCCCCATCTTCTTTAATTCTGTTATTCAGGGGTGGAGAGGTTGCTTTTATTTCTGTTTGTTCAATCTCCTGTTCTTCCTTATTTATATCCTCTTACTTTGTTCAATTCTGGAGTTGGACTGTAGGTTGGGGGCTGTCCTTTTGCAGCTTTGAGATTTAATAAAGGGGTTAGCTGTGAAGCAAAATCTATCTGCAGTTCTGGGTATCCACCGACAAGTGAACAGATAATCTGAAACCAATTCCCACTGACTTGGAGTCTGTCCATGTGATGGGGTTGTTGGTTTACTCACTGAAAGCAAAATGAGGTTAACAGAGGGAAGAGAATGGAGCAGGCTGTGGCAGGAAGAGGGGGATGGAAAGAGAAAGGAGTAAGAGGGAAAACAGATGAGTGTACTGACTATCAAATGAAAAAAGACACAAAGACTGAAACAAATAAAGGAAAAACAATGACCAGGACTACAAACTAACCAAAAACCTTACGAAAAAGCTAAAACATACAGTGATGCTAATGTACAAGCTAAGCAACTTCCTCATTGGTGTGCTATTCCTCTATACAAAGTTGAGGTTTACAGAGAAATAAAAAATAACAAAACAAAAGGAATAGAATAAAGTCAGTAAACTAATAGAACCGAGCAAGCACACTCTGAGACTCTTCCTTTAAGTCCAGGGTACTTTCAGTTTTGATTTCTAACTGTCTTTGCAGGCTGGTAGATTTGTTCACAGTTAGGGTCAGTTGCCCCTGGTTTGCTGTGAAGGGCAGTTCAGATTTGGGTTCCCTGGACAGTCTATCACTCAGATCTGGCCTATTTATCAAGGGGGAAGAGCTTCTGTCATTCTCATTTTGCTGTTGTTACCTTGCATCCCCAGCAGGTGGTGCTATCTCACCGCTCCTATTGACCATTATCTACAGCTTCTGAAACCTGCAAGTCAATGCAAGCCCTGTGTGGAAGTCAGCGGGTGCCCAGGATAGGAGGGAGCAGGCAACGGTAGTGGCAGTGGTGGCAGCCACCTCCCAGTACATGGAAAGAGCTCCAGGAGCCTGGCTCCAGGTAAGGGTCGGGGCGTGGTGGTGGCAGTGGCAGCGGGGATGATCTCAGTAGATTGTGCTTGTGGAGGCTTCATGGTCTGAAGTTGTGGGTCACCTCAGGCATGGGTGGGGTGATGTCTATGTCAGGGGCATCCATGGCTGCAGCGGCAACCCAGACTGCCATGGTGTTTGAGCAGCGACCGCTGCTGAGCTCTGTGTGAAAAGTAGGCTGCTGACAATGGGAGCTGCAGCTCCTGGGAGAGAGCTAGAGTCTTCATGTGTGTTCTCTCTCATGGAGGATCTCACACACCAAGCTGCCCCATTGCCATCTTGCCAGACGTCGTGTGTGATCTAGATATATCTTAATTGGAGTACATCTGGCCCTATTCTTAAGCTATTCCTCTCTTCCTTTGGAAAAATGCAGACAATCACCTGAGTCTGGGTTTGGGTTAAGGATTCTGTCCTGCACACCTCAGAGCCTGGAGAGATCCCAGCTGCACATTAACAGGGCCAGGGTGTTTCCACCTATGTGGAGCTTTGAGCCATTCATGATCAGTGAGGACTGCCCAGGTCTGATTGTGACATCCAGAAGCAAGGAACCATTAGTCTATCCCATTGTGACCCTATTATGTAAGTCACCATCACCACATATTGAGGGAACAAATAATTTATATTATCTTTTTCTTTTTAGTTTATTTGGTTCAGTAAACATCAGTTGACTCTGAAAAATTTTGCTAGGACTCTCTGTGAGCTTTCTTGAGAAATCCAGTTTTTACTGAAATCCTAATATGTTGGATTAACCAGATACCCCATCTCCATATCTGATCACCCTCAGTATCTGATCAGGTTCTTTGTTCTCCACAATAACCTGGGTGATATCTGTTCTTCTTGGTCCGACATAAACAATAACATGTTATGTTGGTTGATCCAGTGTCCATCTGACCCATGATCTGTCCTGTGAATAGTTTTCCATTCTCTGAGTTCCATACTGCTTTTCACCTACAAATCCTCACTTTCCTACTCTGTATTTTGGATTTAATTTAACCTCACTTCCCCACTGTAAAATGCCATATCATGGTACCTACACCTGTCATTATGGTGATGGCCATTAATGCTATCTTCTTACTTTGTTTTGTCAAATATCATTGCATATTTCTCCTTTGACAAATAAAAGTATATTATTTCATAATTTATAAACACACCTCAAATTTTGGAAAAAAGTGAGGTTCTCCATTTTATTGCAGTGTGTGTTTGTGTAAAGTTCAATTACAATGGTTCATGCCCAGAACTCTTAAGCACCAATAATTCTATTTATCTGTGCAAATACTTGCTGCTCAATTAAAGAATCATCACAACAGGAAAACTGATGAGAAATTTTAAATTTTATTGATGTTTCCTTTGAAAATTATTGTGCTTATTCAATATCTTCATGAATACATTGCTTAAAAATAGATAGGAACTTGTTTGCAAATATCATATGCACAGCAGATTTAGCTATATATGTCAAGAAATCTTCTTGGGACTCTAAGAAATGGCCTGGTTATCTACATGAAATAAGGAAGAGCCACTCCAAGATGTAGGAATTGAAAACAGACAGGGCAGGGTGAGAATACAGAAGAGTTATGGCCAGGTTCAATGTTTTCTTTCCTGGAAACAGCTCCAAATCTTTACTCTGAGTTTAAGACAACTTTTCAGAATAGAAAACTGCTACTAAATTTATATTTGATGTATTTATGGAAGCCCAGGCAGGAAGCATTTACAAGTTTATTTTTGAACTGACTCTTTTAAAAATTGCCCATATTTCTTTTGCTCTTCCCTGGGTCTATGCCACTGTAAATCTCTAACTTGACTGCACCAATTCACTGACTGTGCATGGCCACCACTTCACACCTTTTATTGTGAAATCTTTTTCTGGGGCTCTTGGGAACTACCACTGCCTCAGTTTATTTCACATCTCTGATATGCACACAGGCCCTTTACTTCTTGCTTTCTGACGGAGAAGGCAGCTGTGCTGGACTGAGGCTGGATACCCATTTTTTAACCTGAAATTGCAACAGTAGAAACAATAAAAGAAGGAATTATTTTGTTGATTATAAAACACTGTCAATGATATTTTGTCAAACAAAAACTTTGGATTTATTCTACTGACTTTTTAAAATTTTATTTTAAAGATTTGGGGTACAATTCAGTGTTAGGTATACAAATGTTCATTATGCAGGTGCCCTTGTTGATGAGATGTATTATAGAGGCACTGTATAAAGTTGTCACCATAATCCACAATTTACAATTTTAATATAGAAATACATAGAATATAGGCCACATTCTCAAGAGTCACACAGTGAGACGTATTGTCAATATGAATCAGTACTTTCTTACAGGATCTCAGACAAAATCTCAAGACTCATAAAGTCTCAAGAAGGCTTCTTGTTAGTGTATTTTATTAAAACAATTTTATCCACTCAAACCATGAGAAGCCCATCCCTTCTGCACACTATTCAGTTTGAAGCTCTGTTGGCAACACTCATGAGGGTTCTGTATTACAATGCAGTGAAAGTCAAGTTTCATGATTTCAAAATGCATTGGAAATGACAAGAATCAGTTCCCCTAAGACATGTGTTCTTCATTATTTTCTATCATGTGAGAGAGCCTAGGAGTCTCTATCAGATGCCTATGTCTTAGTACTGCATTGAGTTGGACAGCCCTCAAAGTTCTCAATGAAGACTATAGTCTGAGCACCAGGGAGGTCCTGTACACACTAAGGTGAGTAAACAGAAGAAACAGGATTAAGGACTGTCCACAATTTCAACAACGTTAGGATAAATATTACTGCAGAGGAATCACCCACCTTTAAAAAAAAACTGCATTATAGAGTGACTTGAAAGCATCTAACTCCATAGCAATCTCTTAATATAATTGGCAGAGAAGCTGTTTTAAGTGAAAAATAAATGTTCTCTCCAATTAAGTGAGCCATAAAGCTGTTGTATTTTACAATCCACATTGGAATGTATCCAAAGTTGTCTTAACTCAATATATTGATTACATTTATTGCTGTCTCAATGTATTTGAATAGATATGTGACAATTTAGATAACATATGACTTCTGGTTGGTTAGATATATATTTGAAATGAAAGATCATTGACTTTATCCTTCAAAATATAATTAAAACTTAACCAAACACAACACTCTGAGCTACTCATTCAACACATTTCTTGTCCTAGAAAAAGAAAACACTGCCCTTGGTGAAATTGGTCCCCAGGGAAAAGACAGTTCTCTGAGAGCATATCCAGCACTTCTGTTCAGGGAGTACCGCCATAACAGGGTTGTTCTCATCTATTTTACCTTTAAAATCAAATTTACCTCTCATATGAAAATCTTCACCTGGGAAGCCAGAAGAAACCACCACACATATTTACTTAAATTTGCTTTCCTGCTGCCTCCAAGGAAACATTTTCTGGGAGTCGTGGACATTACACACATGAAAACCCTGTGGTTCTTGTTCTTTTTGATGGCTCAGAAATTCAAACATGAAAGTCTGGTAGTATCTGAGCAATATGCTCACTCAAGTGCTCTCTGTTCACAAGTGTCCTGTCTAAGGTGCAGTTGCAGAAATCTGGTCCAGGCCTGGTAAACCATTGGCGACTCTGTCCCTCACCTGTATTGTCCCTGGATACTCAATCAGCAATGGTTATGACTAGACATGGATCACCCAGCCTCCAGGAAAGGAGCTGGTGTGAATTGGGTACAATTATTTTAGTGGAAGTACCATCCCTCCATGGTTGGTTCACTATGTCAGTAGACCAAGAACCAGTTCTGTCTGCAGCTATGTTCTTAGATCTCAAAGGTTATGGACTACCATGTATTACGGTGCAAGGGACACAATGAGGAGACATCAGTGTGAGCCTAGACACAAAAATCTCCACAGGAAAGTAGGAGAGAAATGGGAATAGGTAATAAGACATCAGGAGTACTCAGGACCCACAAAGCACAGAGCTCAGTTAATGAATCAGGGAGAAACAAGGAGGGACTTTGTTATCTGATCAGATGTTTTCTCTTTTTATCAACACTCAGCTGAGTCTAGAACACCTCTTTATTATTTTTGCTCCACTTTCTCCCATCCTTGCCACAGGGACTTTTTAAAAAAGTAGTAAATATCTCTGTTTACAAATGCGATATCATGTCACATTTTTATTCTTGAAAATTTTATTTTTTATTCTTGAAAATTTCAAAAGTTTATGGATTTCTGTTATCTTTTGATTTGTGTCATAATCTAAATTATGTGTGACTCTGAAATTTATATTTTTGAACCTCTACGCTCTTTGGATTTATATGCAGAGAGAGGGCTATAATCGTTGCATATATGGTTAAATAGAGTTATAAGTTGGGAACTTAATCTAATAGGTCTGCTCTACTTATGAGAAGAGGAAGAGACAACGGAAAACTATATCTCTTCTCAAGATAAGAAGCCATGTAAGAACTCAGCAAGACAGTGTCTCTGCAAGCCAGAGATGCCTCAGCATGATTTTTTCTAGTCACCATAACATTGAGAGTATAAATATCTGTTGCTTAAGTAATCCAGTCTTTAGTGACTTGTGATGGAAGGCTGAGAATGCTTAAAAAATGCAATTACATTAACTGAGTATTCATAAGAAAGAAGCAACTCACTGAGCCTAAACATAGATCTCCTATCTCCCCATAAATTAGATGAGAAGAATACTTCCAAGATCAAAATCCGACAAAACCCTTTTCACACCAATGGTTCCTACATTCAGCTATGCAAAAATCTGACTCTCAGTTTCAACTTGAACAATTTCCATGAATAATGAGGACCATTAGGATAGATCCCTATTCCTGCCCTCCTATGCTGTTTTCCAAGTGTCCCACAGAAACGCCCAGGCATAACTTTTATCTTCCACTATCTAAACTCCCAATAAATCTGAAGTTAAAACAACAGCAACTTAGGGTCTGAGTCCTGTTCACTTTTCACCAAGCTTTGCCAAGTGTCAAGTGCTGGGAAGAAACTCAAAATTTGACCATCAATGCACCCAACCCCACATCATTCGCTAGATTTTTATTATGCATCCATTCTTCTATGGACACTCTATGCACATGTGTAATTGCAGATGACACAGACTCTACTGCAGAACAGCCCCGTGTTTGCAAGCCAAAAAAAAAATATTGACCCCATGCTTCCTCTAATATCTTGGCCACATTGTATTAGTGAAGATACAAATGGTCCCATCAGCTCAAGAACACTGGGTTGAGCAAGATTATGATCGGCTATATCAGGCAGAGGTCAGAAAATGGGACGGACAATCAGGTACTTCCACCATCACTGATGTCTCCAGAGGGTTTTAGATGAAACTGTATAAACATCAAACAAGGAGAAAACAGGACTGTGTATTGGAGTTATTTAGGGTCTGATAACTGTATTGAAGGGAGGGTACTTTGTAGAACTTTGGTGTGCAAAGTACTACAGCATGTGGGAAAGTGGAAGAAACAAACACTATGCATATGAAGACAGATGAGGGGAAAGTTAGAAACAGTCTCTCAAGATACTTCTGAGTGGGTGATTGTCTGATGACTCATATCTGTGACAGTTGGGGTGAGAGTGGTCATCCTTGTCTTTGAATAATCTCCTCTCTCTATTCCTTGCTTTTACCCCCATGTCACTGATATCTCCCAATAATCTTCTTCTTTTCCACTCTCCCTCTCTCCTCCCCATGCTCCTTTTGTTTCTTTTCACTTTCCTTCCTGTGTAAAACTTGCTATGTATATTTTGGGTAGCTGGTTGGTTCTCATAAGTTTATTATTAACCTTCTTCATTCTCCATTCTATTTTAATCATTTTGGTTTAATCCTCTGAATGTAGCATGCCAAAACGTTCTTTATTGTGTCTTTTGCTTCTTTTTCCTTCACTTTTTGTATTCTGTTGTAAAAACAAAACAAAACAAAAAACACCTCTATCCAATTTTTTCCATTATGGTGTTATACTTTTCACTATCTAGAATTTTGGTTAATACATTAAATTGTTTAACATAAAAATTTCATATTATTTCTGCATTCTTCTATGAGCTCACTGAACAGGTTGGTGAAACTTTAAAGAAGTTATTATGTAATTAATATATAACATTTTAAAATTGTCAGTAAAACTTTCCACTACATTCTTAAATTATCACAGCATTGCATAAATCTCAGATGGAGTTAGGAACATCCCAGGTCACACACTAAGGCAGAAAAGAGCGTGCTCTGTTGACCACCAATACTTATTCAATAAACTCAGGCCAATCTTGGGTGCCACAGTTACAGAACATCCAGAGGACAGTACTCCTGAGGATTAGTTCAGGGCACCTGTTTGCTGGAGGGAGAAGCTTTTCTCTGTCCATTTTATACTTATTTATTTATGAAACAATTAAAGGTATATTTTTCTTGCGAAGAATTACCCATATTTTCCTCTAACATGGCATACAAATGTTCACTGCCAGATAGGCACTTCTAGAATCATAGATGAACCCTGTTTATCTGGAACAGACGCTGCTCAAGGAACAAACTAGTGGTTTGCATGCAATGGGTAATTACTATGATTGTCTAGAGGATAGGTATGAACTAGTATAAGGTGAGAACTCCTGGAGACCCTACACTCCACATTCTTGTAGTCTTTCCTTCCAGGCATCTCCACCTTCTCAATATTATGATATAAACAAATTGGGTCTGTCTCTGAATTGGAGTGAACTAGTCACTAGAAAAATATCAGTAGGCTCAGCTTAAAACTTAGCAAGTCCTGGGACAAGAAGCTGAGTGCCATTAAAAAAAAATCAACAAAACCTTTCCTGGAAAGAAAATGCTGAGAGATATTGATTGGCCAGGGCACTCCTGGTGCAGCAGCTGGTGTTTCAGTTTCTCTTCTGGATCCCTGTCACTTCCCAGGATACAGAAGACGAGTGCAATATTTTTTAATGAACAAAAGCTTCCCTATGAAAAAATAGCATGGAGAGACTAATGGCTCCAGCCTCTGTCTCATCATTGCAGGAAGAGAGCATGCCATCTCCAAGCTTTGCCTCATCGCTTCAGTACCAGGCCAGACACTGGCAGCAAGGGCTATGGAGGGTATCCAGGCAAAGTCCCATGAGAGAGAAAGAGACACAACCCACCATCATCTTGAATGCAGGGCAGGGACATGCTCTAAATTGGTCACCACAGAGTAACAGACCCCTTTATGTGACTTATAGATCAACTACTCAGGGGTTGATCATGACCCAGAGTGAATGTCCTGAAAGCACAAACTTCAGGGGGACCTGAAGAGTGCTGAATTCCAGTTGCCCATCCCCTACTCTGATTCAGCTGTGGAAAAAAGTTTGTGGCCAGAATCGGATAAGGACGACCTCAAAAGAGATCAGTGAAAAAATTCAGAGCCCAGAGCTGGGAAAAATAGAGGACTGAGGAAACATCAGTAGGAAAGCCTCTCCCACTGACACTGAATAACAGAAGTAGAGAGGAAAGCAAGAGATCTGTCACAAATAGGGAAAAAAAAGAAAGGCCACAGGCAATTTCATGTAAAACAAAAGAAAATTCCTGAAAAATTAGACCTTAGAGCCAAAACAATGGAAGTCACCAAGAGCTGACTCCAGACTATGACACAGATTAGATAATGGATGGTAACAGTGAAGTAGACACCAGAAAGACAAGACACAACCTTGAAATAACTTGTAGCAGAGATTTTGGCAATCAACACTTTTGTCCAGGAAATAAATAACAAGATGACAGGCATGAAAAGCAGAATCAATCTAGCCAGAGAATGAATCTCAGAACTTGAAAAACAGAACATGGAATTAACCCCATCTATAAAAAACACAGATACAAAACTCAGGAAGAAAGAACAAAGCCAACAAGAGTTGGGTGATTATATCAAGAGTTCAAACTTACAATTGATTTGTATTCCAAAAGAAGAAAGGGAAACGGAGAAATCCTTGGAACAAGTATTCCAGGAAATAATCCAACAAAACACTCCCTATCTCACCAGTGATATGACCAGTCAAACACAAGAGATACAGAGAACCCCCACAAGACATCAAATGAGAAGACCAACCCCTAGACACGTAGTAATTCAAATACAAAAGGCAGACACAAAAATCTTCTAAAGGCAGCATGAGAGAAAGGTCAGATTAACAACCGGGGAAATCCAATCAGAATAGCAGCAGACCTATTGGCAGAAACACAACAAGCAAGGAGGGATTGGAGTCTGATATTCAAAGTCCTCAAAGATAAACAATGTTAACCATGAATTTTCTAGCCAACCAAGTTCAACTTCATCAGTGATGGAGAATTAAAATCCTTCCCACACAGCCAATCCCAAAGGGATTATGCCACTTTCAGACCAGCTCTACAGGTGACACTTAAAAATGTATTAAACATATATGGAAGAAAAAAAGAATGACCACACACTTCCCAAGAGAATCGCAGAGCACAGACTTAACAGCGAATACAGTGCAACAAGAATCTTAAGGACACACACATCCATCAATGCCAAAGCCAAAAGAAAACAATGGAAAATTTTATATGAACCTAATGACAGCAATAAAGGATTTCTAAAATCAACCAGAATGTGAATGGACTAAATGCACAATTGGAAAGACACAAAATGGCAAATTGGATAAGAAATCATGACCCAATGATTTGCTGCATCGGGGAAATTTACCTCACCACAAGGACACACACAAAGACTCAAAGTTTCCAGGTAAGTAGAACACAAAGAAGGCAGAAGTCGCGATATTTTATCAGACAGAACAACTTTTAAGCTATCAAAATGTTAAAGAGATACAAAAGGACACTATATAATGATAAAAGGTTCAAACTATCAACAAGAAATATCCATCCTAAACATATATGCACCCGACACCAGCATCAGTATTTATAAAGAAAATAATAAGTAAACCAAGAAAAATATAGACTCTATTATAGCAGGGGACTTCAATACCCCACTAACAGCCTTAGACAGATCATCAAGGTGAAAAAGCAACAAGGAGATCCAGAACCTGAACTTGACCCTGGATCAAATGGACTTAATAGATATCTACAGATTATTCCACCAAGCAACCATTCATGTGGTGGTGAGTAGATTATGCACTGTACTCATCACCACAAGGAACATGCTCCAAGGTCGATCACATCCTCAGTCATAAATCAAGCATAAGCAAAACTCAAAAGTTTGAAATATTTCCATGGATCTTCTCAGTCCACAGTGGAATACAAATAAATATTATCATCAAAAAATTTTCCAAAATCTCACAAAGACATGGACACCAAATAGCATGATGCTGAACAACTACTGGGTCAACACTGAAATCAAAGCAGAAACTAAAATATTCCTTGAAACAAATGAAAACGAAGAAACATCTTACCAAAATCTCTGGGGTGCCATTAAAGCAGTTCTTTTAAAAATTATTTTATTTTATTTTAAAGATGTGGGATACGATTATGGTTTAGATGTATAAACGTTGATTATGCAGGTACTCTTTTAGATGAGGTGTGCTCTCCTTCCCCTAGCAGTTAAGCTCAGTTGCCAAACACACCCTCCCTACCCTAACAATTTTCTACTGCTGCCAATCACTTTCTTATAGTATTATGATAATTGTTCAAGGTCCACTTTTGAGTGAGAACATATAGTACTCTATTTTTTATTTTTGTGAGAGATCACTGAGTATGATCGACTCTAATCCATCTAAGTTACTGTGAAGTCTACATATCTTCCTTCACTATGGCTGCATAATATTCCTTGAGTATATGTTCTACTTTTTTAAATCAAATTCAGCTTCAACAGGCAGTACAGTTGATTCAAATTTTTGCTATTGTAAATAAAGTTACAGCAAACGTGTGTGGAGGTATCTTTTTTGTTGAAAGATTTGAGTTCTTCCAGTCATATTTCTAATAGGGGAATTGCTGGGTCCTTTGATGTGTCAATTTCCAGTCCTTTCATAAATCACCACACTGTCTTCCAGAGAGGTTGCACTACTTTTCATGGTCACCAACAGTGTAGAAGTGTTTTTTCTCTGTGTCCTCACCCACAACTGTTGTTATTAGTTTTTTTAAGGATGCACATTCTTCCTGGGGTTAGGTAGTACCTCCATGTGTTTATGATTTGTAATAAATGACTATTATACTTACACTTCACACACTGGACTAATAGAGGAGAAAACTCTCACCAAACAATCCTGTCAGTGATTGTGGCATCTGAACTTTGTACTGGGTTCAACTTATGTCTTTTCTCTTAGAGGTCTTAGGGCCCCTATGGCAAGCTGGAATTTTCCAGTACTCCTAAAAAGGAAAATTATGAATTTTCTCCCTCTGAAAATATCTGCCAAAGTTAGAAAATAGGACATAGTTTTATTAAGCATTTTTTAAAAAATTTTTATTTATTTTAAAGATGTGGGGTACAATTCAGGGTTAGGTATAGAAACATTGATCATGCAGGTACTATTGGTGATGAGGTATACCCCTCCCGCCCCTAGCAGTTTCCCTCAACTTCCATTCCTACACCCCCAGACAGTTTCCAGTCCTGCCATTCGCTTTCTTATAGCATTATAATTGGTCAAGATTACCTTATGAGTGAGAACATATGGAATTAAGTTTTTTGTTTCTGTGATAAATCATTGAGTATGATAGACTGCAAATCCATCCAATTTGCTTCAAAGCCCATATATTTGTTCTTCTTTATGGCTGCATAATATTCCATTGTGTATATACAACATACTTTTTTATCCAGTCTGGATTCGATGGGCAACACGGTCGGTTCCATGCTTTTGCTATTGTGAATAGAGCTGCAACAAACATACGTGTGCAGGTGTTTTTGTCATGGAATAATTTGAGTTCCTCGACGTATATTCCAAATAGGGGAATTGATAGGTCATATGGAAGGTTGATTTCTAGTTCTTTCAGAAATTGCCAGTCTCTTCCAAAGTGGTTGTACCAGTCTGTATTCCCACTAGTATTGTAGAAGCGTTCCTTTTTCTCCACGTTCTTGACAGCATCTGTTGTTGTTTGTTCTATTATTGATGGCCATTCTTACAGGGGTCAGGAGGTATCTCAATGTGGTTTTGATTTGCATTTCTCTGATGATGCGTGAGGCTGAGCACTTTTTCATGTGTCTGTTGGCTGCCCACATATCTTCTTTAGAGAAGTGTCTATGCATGTCTTTTTTCCACTTTTTTATTTTTTATTTATTTATTTATTTATTTGAGTTGGAGTCTCACTCGGTCGCCCAGACTGGAGTGCAGTGGCCGCTCCCGGCCACCACAGCCTCACCTGCTGGGCTCCAGTGATCCTTGCACCTCAGCCTTCCCAGTAGCCGGAATTACAGGCATGCGCTGCCATACCTGGCTGAACTTTTGTTTTACTGTAGAGATGAGGTCTTGAAACCATGGGTTCAGGCAGTCCACTCACCTCAGCCTCTCAAAGGTATGGGATGACAGGCTGAGCCACTGTGCCCGGCTTGTACACTTTTTTAAACGGCTGTTTGTTTTTTTCCTTTCAGAGCATTTGAGTTCCTTGTAGATCCTACATGTTAGGCCTTTGTCAGTATACAGTTGACAAATATTTTTTTTTCCATTCTGTGGGCTGTTTCCCTACTCTCTTCGTGGTTTCTTTTACTTTGCAAAAGCTCATTAATTTGATAAGGTCCCACTTATCTATCTAATATATTATTGTTGAATAGGAATTGGTTCCCAGTTCCAATTTCCAAAAGGTTGTCTCCTGCATTTTCTAATAGTCTTAGAGTTTTACAGTCTTTAGTCGATATTGTCAGGACCAGCCGTAGAGACCTCTGACATGGTCAAGAAGACTGATGACCCCAGGCTGCATGGCAAGCCTGAGAAGGCAATGGCTGTGCTTGCTTTGCTTAGTCATGCTGTCAGTGAGAATCCAAGGGGCTGGGAAGCCACAGCTTACTAGCCAATCACAGAAAAAAATTCCAGGAAAAAGGGACACTGGGGAATAATAATGTTACTCATTACCAAAAATCACAGAAGTCCCTGTGCTGCCACCACACAACTCTCACGAACTGAAATATATCCCCCTCAAAGGGTCCCCAAATATAATGATACAACATTGTTTCAAATGGCATTACTGTGGTCCTGGAAATCAGGCAGCTAATAAAAAATAGGAGGCCACTTCCCCTGCCAGGGAGTAGTAGATAACAACTTTAAATATAATGTGTTCCATAAAGGAAAACTAGGACTATTTGTTCCCACAGATTGGAGGTGAGTCAGAGAGATATGGGGTTGTTGCAGGCATCCTAAAAATTGTAAATTGCTGTGCAAACAGTATTGGTAGGACCCAGGAAAATGTCAGTGTTCTGGAGAATGGTTTTGGACCAAATATTAAAAGTAAATTACCTGCCAAATATTTGAGGTTCCTTCAGGGCTCATATATAATTAGGTTAAACAGTTCATAAATAACCTTAAGTACAATAAGCCTTTGTTTTTACCTGTGCTTTATGATGTCATGGAAAGCTGCATCTGATTTTAAGAAACCAAGAAAAAAGTACCTGGAAGGGTGCAAACAGTATGTGCCTAACTTGACCTTATATCATGGGAAACTAGGAGGATGTTTTGGAAAGATGTTAAATTTCTATGTATGCATCACCCAAAAGATTATGCAACAAATATATATATATATATGGCGAGATAGTCAATAAAGGTGAACAGTCCCTCACAAACACTGGGTCTGTGTCCATTCTTTCACAGATGCCATCCATCCTTTGGGAAACACTGAACCTGCTGGAGGAGGACTCCAGCATGATGTAGAGGTAATTTTTGTATATGGTGATAGGTAGAGGTGCTTTTTCAATCTTCTGCATGTGGTCAGGCAGTTTTCCCAGCACCATTTACTGAATAGGTTCTCCTCTCCCCAGTGGTTGTTGTTGGAGGCTTTTTCAAAGATGAGTTCATTGAGGAATTGATGTTCTTCTTCCAGAATCTCTATATGGGACATAGTTTTATTATTTTTTTCTCATTCATCAAAATATTACTTCAAATTTTGAAAAAGAGCCACCAAAAACTGATGCTTTATGATTATTTGTTTCCATTCATCTGGAATTTATTTTTTGGAAATTTATATTAGAATATACACTAGGTTGAGGCATAATGTTTGGTGTAAAGATATTCTATAACATATATCATACTTCAATTTTTTTCTTCATTGACTTCCACCATTATATTAGTCGAGTCTTTGGTATGTAGATGTGCATCTGACACGTCTTAATCTTGTTGATTTTCATGAGACTTTAAGGAATATTAGAACCTCATTTGTTTGCCAGTCATCTTGTTCTATTTTGATTAACATTTTTTTCTTTTATTTACGTTAATATGCTCATATTTTGTATGATAATTGAGAAAAAAACTAGTCCACATATTCAGCATTTTTATTAGAATAACCTCAGCTAAATATTCAAGTATTGTTGCTTAAAATTCTAAATTGTATTAAATGTAACAAAAAACAGATAAACATTCTCTCATTTTATAAAGAGAAACTTACATTACCAGGGATCTAATCACACTTTTAAGGACATGACCAAGCATGTATTCCTAGTAGTGGTCTGAGATGAGAGGTCACAAAGGACTTTTAAGCCCAGCAGTATGGGGTAAGAAGATGACCAAGTGTGAACAGCCACCTGGCTCCCTATTCTATAATTGCCAGTAAAATTACTACAGATAACTCAAATTGGCACTATATTGCAATGAAGCAAGAATGGATGTGTTCACATGTAGGGAGCCAGTCATGGAGGCCCACTGAGCATTAGGGATCAGGAAGGGCATTGACCCCGAGACCACTTGCATGCATTCGGGAGCTATTTGACCCCATTTCCTCCCTTTTTCTCCTCAGCACTAACCAGATTAAGCTCCTGGGAGCTCAAAACATAAAAACTCTGAGACCAGGATGAACACAAGCTAACTTTAGAAGCTCATTGCTCCCATTCTTCCACAAACTGCAGTTTTGGCTTTCACACAACTTGTAATTCAAACTCGTGTCACATCTAAGAGCCTTAGTATTGGTCACAGGCTTCTGGGTCATGATCTTAAGATTTATTGATGGCGTAAATTGGAGAATATAGTTTTAGAAGACAACCATTTTGTTGAAAGAATGTGGTTGGGTTACTTGCAGGTAATCCACTGTGAACTTTGGACTGGGCCACATTCCAAACATTCTGGGATGGGCCACTTTCATTTGTAAAGTAAATACTTAAGCTTCTATAGAATTGTTTAACTTGGCATAAATCAGTCAGCTTAGAATGAAAATGGTTTATAGAATATGTCAGTCACAGATTAGTTTATCCTTTATAATGGGATTTTAAGATTATCATATGAAAAGGGTTTAAAGACAATCGTTGATTAAGTTTTCATGGATTAAGGTTTCTGGTGGGTGGGGGACACTCCTCTCACATCTGACTTTGTGTATAAAAGACCCGTTTTAATTACCAATAACACTCACATCACTTCTGCACTAGACTGGAGTCCAGTCTCTTTCTTTCTCTCTCTCTCTTTCTCTCTTCTTCCCCCCAATTGCCGATGCTGTCTCCACCTTTGGGGTACCCTGAACCCAGCTGGAGCTGGTCTCCAGCAAGTGACGCCTGAATGTGGGACCTCAAGGCAAGCTTTCTTTTTCTTTTTCAGGATGGATAGGACCTCACTCAGGGTGCTGCAGACCCCTCTGTAGAGACAGGCAGAGCAAGGAAGGGTGAGCAGTTTAACAGCCATGATAGAATCATGGGCCAGAGTGAATCTAAAGAAAGGAACATGTCTACTAGCATTTTGAACATATTGTCTGATAGAGGAACTGATTGGCTTGCCCTTTGCATTTTATATGCCTTAGTGTTATGAAATATTATCCAAGATGCTTTAAATCCAAGCACAATTTCTCTAAAATTCCAGCCAAAAATAAAGACACTCCCCTGATGGCCGTAGCCTCGGTGTCTCCTTTAGATGATGAATTTTTCCCTGAGGAGGAAATGGAGTTGGAGGAGCAAGTGATTGGGTATCATAAGCGAAAAAATCCTGGCAATGTTGCCAACATACCTGCTCCCATACCCTTTACTAGAAATAAGGTGAAAACACCAAAATTCACACCTGGGTATGTGTCTCCGGCTAATGTATGTATGGAGGGAGCCAGAAAAAAGGCTGAGAAAGAGGGAGATTTTACCTTGTCTTCTTGCTTTCCAGTAATTTATATGGAAGAAGGCACAGTATATGAGGCACCTCACTGGGAGCCGCTACCATATAAATTAATTAAGGAACTTAAAGAGGCTTGTACTCGGTATGGTCCTACAGCTCCTTATACTATTACTATTATGGAACAATTTGCCACTCGGTGGATGACACCACAAGATTGGTGACAACTTGCTAAAAGCTGTTTGTCAGAAGGAGCCTATTTACCATGGAAGATTGAATTTGAAGATCAGGTAAGGATCCAGAGGGCTGTTAACCTGCAGAGGGATCCAAATCAGCTTCATATTTCTAGCAATATGTTGTTAGGAAAAGGAATATATGAGTCAGTTGACAGCCAACTAGTCTTACCCAAGGAAATTACTAACTCCAGACCTCTAAAAGATTTATATATTCAGGGAGTTAAAATTAAAGGTCTGCTAGATACAGGGGCTGATGTTTCTTGTATTGCTGGGAAAGACTGGCTGTCTTCTTGGCCAACACAAGTAGCCCCATCAGGACTCATTGGTATTGGTCGAGCACCCTTTGTAGCCAAAAGTTCTCAAATCTTAAATTGGACAGATAACGAAACTTCAGGAACCTTTTGTTCCTACATCATTCCTTCCACCCCCATTACACTTTAGGGATGCGATATTCTTGCTCAAATGGGGATGCTTCTATATAGTCCAGATGACAAGTTGTCAGCGCAAATACTGCAAATATGATGTGATCCCTTAAAGGAGCTTGGAAGGAAAAGACAGGGCATAAAAGTACCTGTTCAGGTTGTAGAGAGGAAAGACTGGCTGGGTATTGGCTAACCCAAAGACTGAGATGGGTGGCATGAATCCTGTTGAATCAAAGGAATAAGACTGGAGAAAAATGTAAGCAAAATAAGAGTTTTCACTTCCTTTGTCCTCTCCTATTCCTCCTACAACTCCAATTCCTGCCTTCCCTACTATGATTATTTATTGTAATCTGTTCTGAGTCCCTTCGCCTTTATCTGGGAAGGAAGGGCAGACGTCTATGGCCGTGGTGCCTAGCTCTGACTTTCAGTCTTTCTCTTTTACCTTCAGAGAAGGGGCAGGTGCCAAAGGCCAAGGCACCTGACCCCAGTCTCCAGTCTTATGCTTTTACCTTTGGATAAGGGGTGGGTGCCAAAGGCCACGGCACTTAACCCCAACTTCCAGACTTCTCAGCCCCCCTTCTCAAGGGGGTAACTCGGACAAAAGGATGTTAAAAAATTTTCTTTGTTGTCTTCTTATGATAAATTTCTCTCAAGTTCAACTTTCCCAGATGGAAGTAAAGGAATAATTTAAGTGAATCTTGTTAGCTAACTACAAAATAGGTGTTAATAAGCAGACTAGACTGGAAGGACAAGTTCTTTTGGATGTATTTTATCTCTCAGTCAGCACTGGTGCAAACTCCAAAAATTAGAAAAGGTCTCACAAACCCCTCAACTATAACTATTGGACACAGCCTTTAAAGTCTTTAACAACTGGGAGGAGAAAAGAATGCAGGACCAAAAACATAAGATAAACTTACTGCGTGTAGTCCAAGACATCGAGGTGGGAGAAGAGCTCACCATCTGCTACCGGGATATGCTGATGACCAGTGAGGAGTGCTGGAAGCAGCTGAGGGACCAACACTGCTTTAAATGTGACTGTATCCAATGCCAAACCCAGGCCAATGTGATCTGCTACTCTTTCACCATCTGTACTGCAGAGATGCAGGAAGTGGGTGTTGGCCTGTATCCTAGTATGTCTTTGCTCAATCACAGCTGTGATCCCAACTGTTCAATTGTGTTTAATGGACACCACCTCTCAGTGTACCTGCTTGGCCCTTCAATGATATGGAAAAGGACTGGTCACTCATCCAACGAGATACTGGCTTCCTGAAATGGAGTGACTGTGCTTATAACTCTAAGGTGGACTATACTGTATCTGGTGAAAGACTATATGTTAGTGAGTGAGGTTTTAATGAATCTATGCTTGCTGCAACTAGAAGGCACTCCAATGAATTGGTACCAGACAAGCCATGCAACCTCATTTGTGGAGAGCCCTCGCAGCCCTTCAACCAGTCAGCCTGTCTAGGCCTGTTGGACAAACACAGCAGTACCACATTAGGGATGCTTCCAGTTCTCTTATGTATTTTTAGTATGAAATAAATACCAAGTTGTTAAAATTGAGCGGCATAGCAAAGTTTATAAGGCGTCTTGTACTGTGTGTATTTTTAATTAATTGTTTAACTAATGCCTTTTATGAAGGTTTTGTTATTCTTGAGCAGCCATCTTATTTGATGATTCTTGTATAATTGGCATCTCTTCAGTATGATGCATATGATTTACAGATATTGTATGAGGTTAATGCTCTTTTAGAATAACAGAAAATATTTTTGGCTACTTTTAATTTTAGGAGTTACAGTTTTAATAGCTACTTTTGAGATGTTGCAGTATCTAGGGAAGTTCATACAACTGCGTTTGCTGATCAGCTGTCTAAAAACGTTTCTATTGCCATAGCTATTCAGGAAATCATAGACCAGAAGTTGGAAAGTAAGGTTCGTGCTTTGGAGGAACGAGTTTTAGCAGTAGGGCAGGAACTTGTGACCTTAAAAAAGAAATTGGCTCTCTAATGTCACTCTGAGTTTAAATCTGTCCAACTTGTGACAAAGAACCTTGGAATTTGGAACCATTCAGACCTGAGTATAGACCTTACTAAATTACATCAAGAAATTCAGGCATCATTTGCTAACCAAAAAACATTAATATCTATACTCATTAATGTGGGAATTTGCAGAGCAGTGATTCTTTTGTTGCTGTGTTTACTCCCAATCATCTTCAGAGTGCTAAAGAAGAGTCACCTCGATATGGAGTTTCATGGTTTCATTAAAAAAATAAAATAAATAAAAAAGGGGGAGACGTTGGGAGCCAGTCATGGAGACCCACTGAGCATTAGGGATCAGGAAGGGTCGTTGACCCCGAGACCGCTAGGATGCGTTCAGGAGCTATTGGACCCCATTTCCTCCCCCTTTCTACTCAGCACTAACCAGATTAAGCTCCTGTGAGCTCAAAACATAAAAAACTCCTAGACTGGGAAGAACACAAGCCAACTTTAGAAGCTCATTACTCCCATTCTTCCACAAACTGCAGTTTTGGCTTTCACACAACTTATAATTCAAACTCATGTCACATCTAAGAGCCTTAGTATTGGTCACAAGTTTCTGGGTCATGATCTTAGGATTTACTGAAGGTGTAAATTGGAGAATATAGTTTTAGAAGACAGCCATTTCATTGAAAGAATGCAGCTGGGTTACTTGCACATAGCCCACTGTGAACTTTGGACTGGGCTGCATTCCAAACATTCTAGGATGGGCCACTTTCGTTTGTAAAGTAAATACTTAAGTTTCTATAGAATTGTTCAACTTGGCATAAATCAATTAGTTTAGGATGAAAAAGGTTTATAGAATATGTCAGTCACAGATTAGTTTATCCTTTGTTATGGGATTTTAAGATTATCATATGAAAAGACTTTGAAGGCAATCATTGATTAAGTTTTCATGGATTAAGGTCTCTGGTGGGTGGGGGACGCCCCTCCCACATCTGACTTCGTGTGTAAAAGACCCATTGTAATTCCCAATAACACTCATTCGCTTCTGCACTAGACTGGAGTCCAGTCTCTTTCTTTCTCTCTTCTTCCCCCCAATCGCCAACACCTTCTCCACCTTTGGGGTACCCTGAACCCGGCTGAAGCTGTCTCCGGCATTCACATCCTAGATCACAAAGTGAGGGGAGGTGGTATGTTTCATTCTCCACCATTGCTTGCTAGTAAGTTTTCAGGAAAAATCTCATAGTTCTCTGATACATGGCCCTGGAGGGCTGTGCTCAAGGAGTGATTTAGTTGACTTTCTTCCTGAAGCTGGGAGCTTCTTTCTGTCCATTGTGTACTTTTCCCTGCTAAAACTTGTTACATGTGCACTTTTATTGCTAACAATCATATATTTCCCCTTTTATAGCTTGACAAAAACACTGTGTTATAGATTCACAATTCATTGATAAAGGCATATATCACAAGGAATTGACTTTAAGAGATTGTCTGTGTACACAAAGATGAAGCTGCTGTTCCAACATATAAGTGAGCTGAGGAGCTTCTTCCAAATGTATGTTTGTACAACACCATAGATATCCAGTAGAAGGATTGAGGATTTATATTTCTCAACGTTTTCCCTCAAGAAAGGAGTATAAATGTCCAGGATGTTCTTGTAGACACTAAGGAATATACAGGAATGAGAAGTATTAAAAGATGCTGGAATTTAAATGATGTTAGGAAAGCTGACCATCTAGCCATAGAGGTCTATGCTTCTATAAGCTTCACAGCACAGATGCATTTTGTTCCCTAATTATTCTTGAATATATATGGTTTGCAATCATATCAAACTGAATAAATATTTACCCCTGTTAACTGAATCATATAAAGATGTTGGAGTCACACAAAATTCAGGAAAAAACCCAGATATATGTCATTAAATAGTTCACTTATTAACTAGTGGAAAAGGCCAGTAAATCAATGTTGATATCTAAATATTTGAAGGTACCTGGAATTGGGGATATTTAATGCATACACATACCTGGAAGTAATGATGTGGGACAATTTTCTCTAACTTCTCAGTGATCTCTTATTGTTTCATAAGACATATTTAAGGTATAAAATAAGAGAACCCTGAGAATGCTGGAGAGTGAATGATAGAGGACTGAGATTTGTGAGAACATAGTCATCATCTTCCTCTCATATAGAACACCATAGACAGGGACCTCACCTCATTCTCTTTCACAGTTGCATGAAAACTCAATATTCACATGCGTCTACAAGGGAGACACCCAGAAAAAGCCAACCTCTAAATGATCTTCTTGGATTCAAGAACCTTACCTTCAAGAATATGAAATACTTGTGGATCATGTACTTTCTGGAGTCAGCTCCCAGAAGAGGGTGTCTCATGATTCAGACATGAAGAAATAAGGATTCTTCTTCTGAGTACCTGAACCACTATGGTACTTTCTGTCCCCAGTGACCAGTCACAGGTACAGCTGCAGTAACTGAGCACAAGACTAAATAAGCTTGCATAGTCCCTCGTCCTCACCAGTTCTGTCTCTTATTCGCCATGTTTGATGTTTGTTGGTGAAGTTTTGTCAACTAATGCCAAGAGAAGGGGCTGAAATGTATGTCTTCCACCATCATGGTGAAAATACAAATTGAAATCAATTCCTCATGGATTAAGAACCATTTACACCAGCTTCTGTTGAGACCATTGGTTAAATCCATGAATCACATCCATTAAATCCTTATCAAATATTTATCAGCAATTTTCTTGTGTCCTTTTCAACACAAAAATTTTCATTTTTTTCTACAGATTATCTGTTAGCTATTTTAGCATTCACAACAATGTAAAAGTTAGGTAGAATTAACTAAAGTTCAGAGATGAAAGAAATAATAGTGAATGGAAGGGTTAGGATACTAATATCCTCATCTTATACAATAAGGAATCTAAGAAAACAGTGCATGGCAAAATATATACTACAAGTCATAGCAAGTTATTAGGTTGCAAGGCAAGACAAAGAGGACATGTAGCTATAATAGGAGGAAAGAAGGGTGTGATTTGGAATTGAGTAAACTTTAAACTGTTATTACATAGAGTCAATAGACATGTGATTGATTAATGAAGAGGACAACTTTACTAGAGATACTAAAACATCAGCTAGTAGTGACACCACTTCAGATTTTGTCTGTAGTTGGAAAACATTGGGGAAAATGCCTGTGGTGTTCCTGTCTATATGGTTTATTGTAGGAAATATAAAAATGGGACCTGAGTGGAAATATAATGGTGATGCCTGTAAAGCATTTTGAATTCAACTGTCATTGAATTGTACTCTTTTTTTTTTTTTTTGAGTTGGAGTCTCACTCTGTCACCCAGACTAGAGTGCAGTGGCCGCTCCCGGCCACCGCAACCTCGACCTGCTGGGCTCTGGCGATCCTTCCGCCTCAGCCTTCCAAATATCCGGAATTACAGGCGCGTGCTACCACGCCCAGCTAATTTTTTGATTTATTGTAGAGATGAGGTCTCGCTGCCCAGGCGGGTCTCGAACCCACGGGCTCAGGCAATCCACTCACCTCAGCCTCCCAAAGGCACAGGATTACAGGCTGAGCTACCGAGCCCGGCGAATTGTACTCTTAAAAGGGATACCTTATGAGTGAGAACATGCGATATCCAGATCTTTGTTTCTGTGAAAGATCACTCAGTATTATAAACTGTAATTCCATCCCAGTTCCTCTGAAGTTCATGATTTTGTTTCTTTATGGCTGCATAATTTTACATTGTGTATATGTACAACATCTTTTTATCCAGTCCTCTTTTGATGGGCAGTACGGTTGGTTCTATGTTCTTGCTATTGTGAACAATGCTGCAATAAACACATGTGTGCAACTGTAATACCATAAAAAAAGGATTGACAGTAGTGGAAAACTTTGGAGGGGGGCATGGAGGCGGGATTGACAGTAGTCAATATCTCCCTGGAGAAGGGGGAGCACTCCTCATCAACAACAGTACCTGCACAATGTGTATTTGTACACCTAACCCTGAATTATATCCCACAATTTTAAAATTAAAATAAATAATAAAAAGGATACCTTGGCATGTTTTATGTTATATGTATTTTACCACTATAAAAATTGTAAAATGAGAAAAAGTCTACCTTTTTATATGCTATTTTGTGTAAATCTCTCTTCAATTCACCTATCTTCTATGACAAATTGCCATAGCCAGTCAGGAGTAAGCAAAATATTCCTTGCACCCTTACTTTGGAAGTCACCTCAGCTAAATATCAAATTTCATGACTGTGATGGTCTACCTTTCACAATAAAATAGAAAACAAATGCAATTCCTCAAAATATTTGACAATTTGTGACAAGAGAATTTATTCCTTCCAGTTATCAATGCTGAGGTCCTCATTTCCTTGAGACCTCATCAGAAGTGCCTTTAGTGGCCATCTTCCTACCAACATTCTGATCATGGGTATTAGTCTGTTCTTTACATCAGATATCCCACTCTCTTGCTCTGATTCTTACTTTCTGAGCCCTCATCAGACTCAACATTCAGATGCCCAGTTTCTTTAGGGAATTCTTAGTGTTTTTGCATTTGCCTCAAAAATATTTTAGCATCTACCCATCATCCCATTCCAAAGCAATGCACACATTGCAGGTATTTGTTTCAGAAGCAGGTCATTTCTCAGTTCCTTGAACTATCTCAGGCAGTGGCAATTTAGGCTTCCATAATAAAATGTCCTAGACTGAGTGGCTTAAACATCTGAAATTAATTTTCTTAAAATTCTGGAAGCTGGAAAGCACAAGATCAATATCCTACATAATGTTGTTAGCTGTTTGTTGTGAGGGCAATTTTCTAGCACTCAAACTGTATTCTTATATGTGGAGAGAGAGAGAGAGAGAGATCTGGCTCTTGAAGATAATAACATAACAATATTTAAAGAAACTCTCATTAATTTTTGGCAAAAATGCAAAATGGTACAACCAGATTGGAAAATAATTTGGCATGTTCTTACAACTCTAACCATATTCTTACTGTATGATTCAACAATCACAATAGAATTGTTTTTTCCCTAAAGTAGTTTAAACATGTTCATGCATATTTATGAACATGTTAAGGCGTGTTTATAGCAGCTTTTTTTGTAATTGGAATAAAGCATGTGCCCTTCAACAGGTGAACAGATAAATAAAATGTAGTACTTCCATACCATATAATATTATTAAACACTAAAAAATGAACTATAAAAACAGTGAAGTCATGGAGGAAACTCAAATACATATTATTAAGTGAAATAAGCCAGTAGGAAATAGCTGCATACTATAGGATTACAAGTATATATTCTGGAAAAGGCAAAAAAAATGGAGACAGTAAAAAATGCTCCATGGTGGCCAGCAGTTGAAGGAAAGACAGAAATATGTAAGCAGAACACAGAGGAAATTAAGGACAGTGAAACTACTCTGTTTGATAACATAGAGGTAGATGCATTTAATTATAAAACCTTCCAAACACATAGAATGCACAGCACCAAGAGTGCACGCTAATGTGAACTACAGACTCTAAGTGATATTGACGTTAAATGTAGGGTCATCATCTGTAATAAACGTACCACCCTCATGGGGGATGTTGACAATGGGGGAGTCAGTGCATATGTGGGGGCAAGAGATATATTGAAAATGTCTCTGCCTTCTACTCAATTTTGCTATGGCAATGAACATGCTCTCAAACATAAGGCCTATTTTAAATAAAAAAAACTAACAATAGTTTCATAACTTCCTCACACCTACTATCTCACTTAATTTTAATTACCTCTCCACCTAAGAACATTTCTACAATTTTATTAATTATAAGAGTAGGGATGCAACGTATGAATTTTGTGGAGATACAATTCTATTCATATCAAGAAGTGATTTCAATGCTCTGCAAGTTTATTACTCAAACAGAAGGATATAAAGCACTCTCCTTATCCTCTTCACCTAGTCAAAGCTGACTGAAGACATTTCAGAGGTAATGTCCTCACAGGTAGACCACTGACCCTCACAGGATAATTTTTCTAAAATTCTAGTACAACCTGAGAAGGTAAGAACACCTCCACTTCCTTACCTCTTCCATGCACTTCACCTGGGACTAGCTTTTTAATTCCTGTGTCTTGAGTTTAATAAATCAGCTTTCCTGTTCTGGGTGTGAGGTCCCAGGGCAGCTACTTGATACAGTTCATGGTTAGAGACATCATTCAGAACACGACAACATTTCAGAACTAGCTTTCACTTGTTGTACTTTCTGAATTTCAGGTTCCTTGGTAGAAAATAGAAATTGTTGAGACTTTTTCACAGGTGTTCTTTTTTGGTCATTTTTTAATGTCTCTCCACATTCAGTTATGTTAGCCCAGTGTCACTTATAAATAGTGAGATAAAAATCCCTGCTTAAAGTAATAGTACAAAGATGACTTCAGGGAACTTTTGCATTTTGATTCATCATCTTCAAAGACATTAATAAGTGTCTAAGTATTTAGAAAGAAATGCATTTTAAACTTCATCCAGAAGTATTATTATATGAAAACTACCTCCTTGAAGAATTAGAAAGCCAGGAACAACCAGAATCACAGGAAAGAACTGCTTGTCTGGATTAGAAACTTCTGGAGGGTTAAGCAGTTCTTGACACTTGCAGTGTAATTAACTTGAATGTCTGGCAGACAGGTATAAACTAGAAGGGGGGGGAGTTTCCAGTGTCCATACACCCTGCAGTCCAGTGAATGTTCTTCCAGGACCCTACATGTTCTCATGGTGACAGTGCAAATAGATACCCTACTGACCCTGAAACATCTCGGACTAGTTACTGACATACATCCAGAGGTTTCTCCAGATGGACTATCCAGTGGAAGGACTTTTTCATAATATTAGGCTGTGTGGGCGTAAAGAAATGATTCCCATTGCAAACATCTTCTCCCATATAACTTTTATGATGCAAATAAATAAATTGAGGCAATAAGGTAAGATTGAAGAAAATAGTTTTGGGATGCTGCAGTGAAGGAAGATAGTAATAAAACGTGAAAACCTTCTGTACATCTACTTTATGTAGAGGTCACTGCTCAGAGGAAGACAGCCAATACAGCACTGCGATTAAATTGTGACAACACATCATGAACCTCTGCTTCACTCCTTAACTTCTCATTAGTGCAATTAATTTGGATTTATGATGAAATTGTGGCAATGTGTAGACTCTATCTGAGGAGAAGAACTTAGGGAAACACATAGACAACACAAAAGCAAAGCTCTAGGATAGTAAAAGACTGTGAAGGGTCTAACACCAACAACTTCCAGACCTAGAACAGGTAGGTTTCTCCCTCTTTGGCCTCTGATTAATTTCTCAGGAAGCATCTGCAGGATTCCCAGGTGAGAACAATTAAGCCCAACATGCATGCAGTTCCCAAGACTTCTCTTTTATCCTGTTTTCTTTAGGTTCATTTTTTTTGAGTTGAAGTCTCACTGTCACCGAGACTAGAGTGCAGTGGCCGCTCGACCTGCTGGGCTCTGGCAATCCTTCCGCCTCAGCCTTCCGAGTAGCTGGAACTACAGGCACGTGCTACCACGTCCGGTGATTTTTTGATTTATGGTAGAGATGAGGTTTCGCCTGCCCAGGTGGGTCTCGAACCCGCGGGCTCAGGCAATCCACTCACCTAGCCTCCCAAAGGTGCGGGATTACAGGCTGAGCCACTGAGGCCAGCTAGGTTCATTTTTTAGAAGTAAGTGACATACCTAGGCCTAATGTATGTGTAGTGTGAACTTCCCATGTTCTAGATAATATGAAGAAGTAAAATTAGGGACCTATTACTTTAAAATTATTCACAGTGATTGAGTGATTTGCCTGTTTGGATATGTATGTGGGTATGCATTTCCATCAATTTTGTATGTAGGCTTTGGGTCATTGGGATATGTCTTGAAAGTACTGTCTGATTTCACCTTTCACTACATGATTCTAAAACAGATAAAACAATTCCCTCAAATTTTCTGAATGGTTCTAGATCCAATGTCTATATAACTGTACCAGAGCATCTGGCAGCACCTGGGTAGGGTCACCTGACTGATTTCAAAAAATATCTTACTTGGGGACACAATTTAGAGAATTGTATGGGTTTAATAAGGGGAATTCAATATTTCCAGAGTTGTTTTAAAAAGCATAGTTTGTCACTGCAGAAACATTTTGAACTCGAGCTCACCATTTATTACTGTGTTAGTGAGGGGAAGATGCTCTCTTCAGCCAGACAAAAACTCGCCAAACAGAAATCTCTCTGTAGAGCAAGAGATGGGCAGCAGGGGGTGCTCAGAACCCACCCAGCACAGTTTCCAGCCCTAAAACAGTTGCACATGAAGCTATGAGGGGAGGGTTTATTCAGGGCCTGGATCATTTTGTTTCAAAACAAAATATCAGAAAAAAATAAAATAAGAATTTAGCAAGGACTGCTGATGTGACTTTAAGTCTCATTCTTTACTGTAGCATTTATTTTACCGAACAAGGCAAAGCTAAACATATTTAAAAAGATAAATTTCTAGTGCTTTCTAATATATTAACACTTAGAGTGAGAGCATGAATTGTTTAATTGATTAAACAACTATCAGAAAAGACATTTTCCCAGGAAGTATATTTGCAGAGAAAAAAGCCCAGAAAACTTGTGTGTCTGTAATGCCCCTGGAACATGGGTTTGCTCCCAGTAATTGTCCTGTGAGCCTTTGTTTATTAGTAGATAAGTTCTGGACTCAAGAAGTTCTGAGCATAACATTTGGACACAAATTATTAAACAAGAATTAGGACTTGGGATTCTTCACCACAGTTACATGGTCCATGTGTCATCTATTTTCTCTATTTCATGCTGGATCATGTTTGAGCTATAAATTGTTCTGTCTAATGAATATGCAAATAATCTGAGTTCCACCAAGGTAAATACATATATGTCTATGCCTTGAGAGCAGCATCTATCAACCACGTTCCTCCCCTAGAGAAGCGCCTGAGAGCACAACTCCTCACCATTGACTGGAGTTGGAGAATCCTGTTCTTGGTGGCAGCAGCTACAAGTAAGTTGCTTCCACATCTTAGGGTTGAGGAAGGGACCAGGGCCAGTTCAGGGAGATTTAAATTATCCCTTATTTCTGTCCACAGTTGTATACTCCAAGGTGAAGCTGATGCATTGTGCGACTGAGGTGAAGAATTCAGGAACCTCAGTGAACATCTCCTGCAAAGATTTTAGATACCCCTTCACCAGCAATAATATTGACTGGGTGCGACAGTCCACTGGACAAGGACTGGAGTGGATGGGAGTAATCAACCCTAGTAGTTGTGGTAATCAAATGAGCCGAAAGGAAATCAAAAAGCAAAAAAAAAAAAAAAAGGTAATCAAATGAGCAGGAAGGAAAACAAAAAGCAACAAACAAACCTAATGAAGAAAAAGGCAGAGGACATGAATAGACCCATCTTAAGAAAATAAATATGAGCAACCAACAGATTTTAAAAAATGCTCAGCCACACTAATCATGAGATAAGTGTAAAACAAAATCACACTGAGGTACCATTTGACCCCAGTTATGATGGCCATATTTAATAAATAAAAAATAATAGGTGCTGGCACCGGTGCGGAGAAAAGGAAACACTTCTACACACTAGGTGAGAGGGTAAGCTAGCCCAACCTCTCTGGGAAATAGTATGGCAATATTAAGAGAGCTAGAAATTGTCCTTCCATATGACTCAGCATTATCCTTCCAAGAAATATACCTGGATAAGTACAAATCGTTCTTCAGAAAAGATACTTGCACATCCATGTTCATTCTAAACTATTCACAAAAGTAAAAATATGGAGCCACTACTACTACCTATCCAAAATACACTAGACAGAGAAAATGTAGTACATATACAGCATGGAATACTATGTAACTATAGAAGGACACAAATCATGGACATCACAGAAAACTGGATGGCATTAGAAACAATCATTCTTAGTGATCTATCACAGAAGCAAAGAACGGAATACCACATGTTTTCACACATAAGCGGGATCTGTACATTACTAACAGCAGCACAAGGAAGAGATCGGCAGGTGTGGTACACTGCTAGAGGAGAGGAAAATGGGAGGCACCTAACAATATAAAGTGTACCTGATCCTAAACCAGGGAAAAGGGAGGACTAGTTGTGGGCCCAAATGTCACTAATGTGCAGTGAGCACAAAATGTTAGCTCACTAATGTACCTAATCCCGAATTTTACCCCACATCATTATAATAAAATGAAACACAAAAAGAAGAGGAGTGGGACCTTGGCCATGAGCGATGTCATGGACACACTGTAATTGGATCAGATGTGCTGTAAGCGATTCAAAAGGTTTCCATGATGAGGCTCTTTGGGCAGCAAAGACAGCACACACATTAGATCTAGTCAGGAAGAGTAACGTCCCCTAATCAAGTGGCACATTAAGTTCTCCCTCTGAGTGGCCTACACTGGCATTTTATGCTCACTGCACATTATCCAGAGAGACACAGGCCTGAGTGGCCTTCGAAGGGGAGAGTCTCTTGGAGTGCAGGTTATGGGGGGCCTGTCATTCACCATCTGAACAATTCCATCTGCTTGATTATCATCGCCAGCCCCTTGGTGGATGCACTCTGGAAGATGAAAAGATGTGTGCAAACATCCTTCCAGTGATTGTCCCTTGTGACATATGAAAAATAACTGAGTTTCCAGAACAAGACGGGTCTCTGCAGGTATAAACAGTACTTACATATATTCTTGTCTTGTACAACCCCTGACAAATCCTATATGTGGCAGTATAAACATTAAATTATAAATGATTAACAAATAACTGAAGGATGACAGTGAGCAAGAAAATGGGTTACCCTCAAGGGACTGTACGAGCACAGGGTTACTTAATCATGGAAGATTTTTTCCCAGGAACTATGTCAGGAACTAGCAAAAGATCACAAAGAACCCAAATAATTTTCCTAAAATTGAGTGGAAATATTACCAAGTTACAAAAATAAAATTATGAGAGTTTTATACAGTATCATTTTAGTTCACATAAATTTATGAATATTGTATGATGTATAAAGACAATATATCAGAGATTTTTCTTATAGCTGCCTGTGTTATTTCTGAGAAAACACCAGAGTTTCATCATTCATGGGAAGCCCCTTAACTTGAACACGTTTTTGTGGGTGACATTCCCCAGCCCTTCCCTTTTCCTTGCACATCCCTGTGCCTCTGTGTGGTAAGTTTTCACTAGTGCGATAAGATACAAGATGAAGCTATCAGTCACATGTGTTCTGGTGTTTCTCTCCATCTCAAACATTAAGATATAAGTTCTTCACACCCCAAAGTCTTCAGTGGACAAAAAGTAGCCAATGGAAGGCAACAGGCTTGCAGTTATTGCAGTCCAGCACTATCAAAACAGTCACTATCACCTCCTTAGTGACACTACTGGGCATCGCCAGAGTAATTTTATTAGGAAGCCGCTCTCAAGAAACTGAACAGATTGCAAATTCCTTTTAAAAATCTTAAAACATGTACCAAGTTTTTGGCCCACATTGTGTAGGATAAGTTAAACTTAAATTGCATTCTATTAACAAATATGGGTGCATTTCTGTAAGTATAGTTATGCTGAAATAAAAATTAAAAAAGAAAAAAATAGTAGTAATCCCACCTGCCATACAAATGAAATCTATTTTTTTTTTGCAAAGTAACATAAAGAGTGGAATATACTGTATTTCTTCTGCTCTGCCCTTTCTTGCAGAATATGACTAATATTCCAGAGGGAAGAGAGGGGAGGTGGATCTGGACACAGCATTAGTGATTTTCCCCCTTCCTTTCAAGTGTATTGGATTCCTTTCATGCCTGTAACACAGTGGCTTTGGTGGTTTTACCCTGCTGATTAAACTCAAGGTGATTTAGCGGTGACAAGGGAGGAGGGCTTGGATTTTTTTCATGAATAGTTGCTGTTCCCTTTTCTCAGAAAGAATCATCTCAGGAAGTAAATAGTGGAGCTTTTACTTGGGGGAAAAGTGTTGGGAGCCAGACTTGGAGGCCCACCTGATGACAAAGTCCAGGTGCGCTGAGGACCCCCAACTGCAAAGCGAATCCGGGCAGCTGAGGCCCTTCTGTCTTCCATCTTTGCTGTTGGTACAGCTGAAGAAATTCTGTGCAGTCGTGGAAGAAGAAGATGGCATGTTTATGCGAAGAATCACAGCTAACCTGGAAATGTCATGGTTTATTTTTCCATTTTCCCACTATGCCACTTAGTCTTTTCTAACATATGCAAAGGTTAAACTCTAAAGCACATCAAGAATGCTTTCTTTTACTTGGTTATAAGTTACTAGATATTGCTTAAGTAGAAAATGATATAAGTATATTCACTCATTTAATTTAGAATTATGTAGTTTAGTGTTTAGACATAAGGTTTTTTAGAAACACAAGTTTATAGTAAGTTCATTATAAATTCATTATAAGTTCTAACACTTATCTAGGAGTTATGTAGATGATTTATAACACTGCTTTACTGACTTAGGACAAAGATTATGTTAAGGTTTTTACTTAATACTATAGGTAAAACTCTAAGTTAACATTTATAGAGTAGGTTTTCACTAAACTCATAATATAATAATTAGACACTTTTATGACAAGATCAGCTAAAACAGAAAGCAACCTTGAGGGGCCTGGGAAACATTACTAAAAGTTTCTTTTGAGTTCTCTTTAGAAACAAGCACTGCAAGATAAGAGAAAAGTAATGAGGACATCTGGACAAGGGAGGCGATCACAGGACTCTGAAGAACATAAGATGAGAATATTCCTGACACATAAAGAAATATACACTTAAAGAAACTTTCTTGAAACATTTGTAATTTGGGACATTGGACTGAGAGTGTCATTGTTGCCTTTATGAATAAGACGTTGTCTGGAGGCCTATGGGAATCTTGGTTTGTTTGCTACTAAGATCTATGGGAATCTTGGTTTGTTCGCTACTAAGACCACTAGCTGGTAACTTTTAAAAAATATGAATGTGAAAGAGTTTTCATTGTCTTGCCCCTTCAAAAATGGTATAAAAGCTCTGTATTAACTAGCATTAAATTGTCATCTGTTCAAGAAGCAGGTGTCCGTGTATATGATCTTCATGCGTCGCCTATCAGTCTCTCCTTCAACACTTCCCACGACCCTTGTGGAGTGCTCTGAGAATTTCAACACTAACTCCATAACAAATTCTAATTTCAGAAATACGTGGGTGTGTCTAATTTCATCATTTTCTATCTCACTTGAGATATGGCAGCCTCTGTCCCAGATATAGTAATAAACTGCTCCTGTTTCTCCTCCAAGTCTTTGCCTCTCTCCAGATTTTATGATTTTGTTAGTCCTATAACATCAATTATCTGATGTAATCAAGAAAATTGCTAATTTTTATTTTCTTCAAGACAGATGTTTTGAAAAAAAAAACTAACAAAATGTTTTTGTATGTCTATGTCTCCAAGCACAGTAGAACATTTATTTGTAGAACTCACAAACTATAAATACTATAAATATCATGTAGTTTTTATTAAACAGAGAGTGAAATATTCATTGATTTTAGTGCTATGCATTGTGTTAATAGACTATTGCTATGTTACAACTTTGTCGATTTACTCACAATAATAATGTGTGAGAATTCACACAAATAAAACACATATTATAAGTATCATGGTTTAAATTCTATAAACAAATTAAAACTAAATTAAAATAAAAAAGATCGGAGGCTGACTCAGACAGTGGGAGTAGGGTATGGCTGGGAGGGAAAATTTACAAAAAAAGTAAGAGACAACTTTAAGAGTGATTACTTGTTCCTTATACTGATTTTTATGATTTATACCCAGGTGAACACCAGTGTTGGCACGTATGAAACTGTGTACTTAAATAATTATGTGATGTTTATAATGCGCTAGAAATGCCTCATTAAAGCTATTGGATATATACAAATAAATAATTTAAGTTGAAATAACTGATGGAGACAAAACAACATAAGAAATACCTGAAAATAAAAACTAAAAATTAAGTGCTATATATTTATGAAAGCATTATAAAATAATGAGAGTCTACCTTTTCCAAATGCCATCCTTTTCGCGAAACTCCCCCATGACACTCCCATCTGCTCTGGACCCATCCTTCTTTGAGGAATCCCACATCAGAGCTTGCCATACTCTTGGAAACATGCAAAGAGGACCCTGCTGATGATGAAAAACAGCCCAGTCCAAATCCTGCAGCTCTGGGAGAGTTGCCTCAGTACCATAATTCTCAGGTGTTCCCATTCCGGGGGCAGGACTGAACATAGATAAAGCAATATGGAGTTTGGACTCAACTGAGTTTTCTTTCTTTCTTTCTTTCTTTCTTTCTTTCTTTCTTTCTTTCTTTCTTTCTTTCTTTCTTTCTTTCTTTCTTTCTTTCTTTCTTTTGAGTTGGAGTCTCACTCTGTCATCCAGACTGCAGTGCAGTGGCTGCTCCCAGCCACCGCAGCCTCGACTTGCTGGGCTCCGGCTATCCTTCCTCCTCAGCCTTCCAAGTATCTGGAATTACAGGCACGCGCTACCACGCCCTGCTAATTTTTGATTTATTGTAGAGATGAGGTCTCGCCAAGTTGCCCTGGAGGGTCTTGGAGGTGGGGGCTCAGGCAATCCACTCACTGTGGACTCAGGCAATCCACTCATCTCGGCCTCCCAAAGCATGGGACTACAGGCTAGGCCACCAAGCCCAGCTGTTGCTGTTTTCAATGGTAATTCAAAGAGACTAGAGATATTAAGAGTGTGAGAAAATGTGAGTGAGAGAAAGAGTGGACATTTGTGGTAGTTTTTGACCAGAATGTCCCTGTGTTTGCAGGAGTCCTGTGTGAGGTGCAGTTGGTGGGAACTGGAGAGGTTTAGACCAGATTGGAGGCTCTCTGTTACACTCCTGTACAGTCTCTGGATTCACGTTCAGTGACTACTATATACAATGAATATGCCAGGTTCCAAAAAAAAAAAAAAAGACTGGAGTTGATTGGTCTTATTACAAACAAAGCTAATGGTTACATGACAAAATATGCTATATTTGGGAAAGGCAGATTCAACCTCTCAAGGGATGGTTCTCAGAAAACGCTGTGTCTGCATATGAACAGTCTGAGATCCAAGGATACACTCTATATTGCTGTAGAATGACACCATGCGGGGAACTCAGTTTGAGCACAGACACAAATGTCCCATAGGGGTTGCACAACCACCAGGGGGCTCAGAGTCACCAGGTACTCAGTCCTTCTCAGAAGCAGGTGGAGATTGTTGCTGAAGACTGATTTCCTGTCAAGTCTAGAACTGCCTCTCCACCAATTTCTTTGGGAATCTGCCTAGATGTGAAATTCTGTAGTAAAATTTAACATCTCAAGATATACGATGTTCTTGTCAGATTCTTGATTTTTAATTGCAGGACACAGTCTCACTTGCGCTGAAGTCAGAGTGTGACTTTAGTCCTGAACACATCCTCTTCTGTTCATGAGGATCAGAATCCTGAGGAAGCCCTTGTGAGCTAAGGAGAGTATTCTATGAAATTCAGGGCAGGGATCTGGAATATTTCCTGACTAGACTAGATTAAGTGTCACAGGGATGTTGGACCAGGGCCAGTGTCCTTAGAATCATAGTGTCACATTCATCCTCCTCCTGTAGAAATGGACACATGACTCAGAAATCATCCAATTGCCCTTTGCAATAATCCATTTTATGTATTTCTAGGCCTTACTCTCATACCTCCCTCTTTTCTATTTTTATTCTGATAATAAAGGATGTATTTCTGTTGTCTAAATCCCAGGACTGAAGGCCTTGGTCAGGAACTCAGGTGTTGCCCATGCTGAGTTGCCAGGATAGCCAGGGAAGGATGATGGAACTTTTTTCAGTGTTACTTATACATAGTGAGATGAAATGCCTGCTTCAAGTAATAGGACAACAGTGAAATCAGGGTCCTTTTGTTTTGTACTTTACTCCATTAGTTTTCAAAGGCATCACACCATATTTACATTAGTTTATTTCTGACTATCAAGAAAACAATATATTCAAAAATTCATCAAAGAAGTATTATTATTGGAAAAACCACCTCCTCCAAAAACTAGAAATAGGATTACACATAATCACAGGGGAGACCTTCTTATCTGGATTAGAAATTTATGGAGTCTCAAACAGTTAGTGACACTTGCAGGGTAATTACCATGAATGTCTGGTGGCAAGTGTAGACTAGTCTGAGGGGAAGAGCTTCTGGAGTCCCCACACCCTGCACTCTAGTGACTTTCCCTTGAGGAACTACACATTCTCATATTGACATTGTAAATAGATATGATATTGGCTCTGAAACGTTCAGGACTAATTACTGACATATACTCAAAGACTCCTCCAGATGCATTATCCAATGGAAGGACATTTGTATAATATTTATCTATGTGGGGGAAAATAATTATTTCCCATTGCAGACATCACTCCCATATTCCCTTTACCATGCAAATAAATAAATCTAGGCAATAAAGGTAAGATTCAAGAAAATAGTTTTGGGAGAGTGCACCCAAGGACGAAAGCAAAAAAAGTTGAAAATCATCTGGATACCCTTTGTAGAAGTCACAGCACAGAGGAAGAAGGCCAAAACACCACTGGCTTTAAATTATAACTACACATCATGATCCTCTGCCCCACTGTTTACCTTATCAATACTATTAATCTGGATTAAAAATGAACATAGGAAATGCATAGACATTATCTGAGGAGAAGAAATTAGGGAAATCCAGAAACAATAGAAAAGAAAAGCTCCAGCACAGTAGAGTACTTTGAAGACTCTAAATCCAACAGGTTCCAGACCTAGAACTGTAGGTCACCTCCTCCTTGAACTCTGATTAATTTTTCAGGAGGCACCTGCAGGGTTCTCAAGTGAGAAAAGGTGAGTCCAACATGCATGCACTTCCCAAGACTCCTCTTGTATTCTGCTTTCTTTTGGCTCATTTTTTATAGAAGCGCATACCCAGGTCTAGTGTCTGTGTGGTGGGTACCTCCAATGTTCTAGATACTATGAGAAAAGAAAATTAGGGGTCTATTACTTTAAAATTATTCAAAGTGACTGGGGGATTTGCCTGTTTCAGAATGTGGTGGGTATGCAGTTGAATAATTTTTGTATGTGGTTTGTTTTTTTTTTTTTTTGAGGTAGCATCTCACTGTCACCCAGACTGGAGTGCAGTGGCCGCTCCTGGCCACTGCAGCCTCGACCTGCTGGGCTCCAGTGATCCTTCTGTCTCAGCCTTCTAAGAAGCTGGAGTTACTGACATGCGCTACCACGCCCGGCTGATTTTTTGATTTATTGTAGAGATGAGGTCTCACTGCCCAGGCGGGTCTCGAACCCATGGGCCCAGGCAATCCATTCACCTCAGCCTCCTAAAGGCACGGGATTACAGGCTGGGCCACCGAGCTGGGCTTGTATGTGGGTTTTTAGCCATTGGAGTCTGTATTGAAAGTACTGAGTGATGTGAACTCTCACCATATGACTCTAAAAAAGATATAGAGAGCCCCTCAAATTTTCTGAGTAGTTCTAGACTCAACGTGTGTGTTATTGTACCAGTGTATCAGGCAAGATCTGGGTAGGGTCTCCTGACTAGTTTCAAAAAATATCTTACTTGGGGCCACACATTAGAGAATTAACTGATTTTAGCGAGGGGAATTCGCAATTTAAAGAGATGTTTTTCAAAACATAGATGTCAGTTAGAATGGCCATCATTAGTAAAACAAACAACAGCAGTTGCTGGTCAGGATGTGTAGAAAAAGGAACGCTTCTATACTGCTGGTGGGAATGCAAACTAGTGCAATCTCTTTGGAAGATAGTGTGATGATTTCTGGAACACCTAGAAATTGACCTTCCATATGTCCCAGCGATCCCTTAATAGGAATATACCCAGAGGAACTGAAGTCATTCTATCAAAAAGATACTGCACATGCATGTTTGCTGCGGTCTACACACAATGGCAAAAACATAGAACCAACCATGCTGCACATCGATGTAGGTTCCATATTTCTATTATTGTGAGTAGACTGAATAAAATGGTGGTACATATACAAACCAAGGGAATATTTTGCTGCCATAAAGGAAAGCAAACATATGGACTTGGAAGGATTTAAAGTCTATCATACTCTGATCTATCTCAGAAACAAAGTACAGTTTGCCATATGTTCTCTCTCATAAATGAACCATGATCAACTATCATAATACTATAAGAAAGGGATTGGTAGTAGTGGGAACCTGGCAAGGGAGGGGAGTTGGGATTGGCAGCTGAGGGAAACTGACAAGAGAGGGAGGGCACACTTCATCAACAGGATACCTGCATAGTGATCATTTGTTCATCTTAACCTGACTTGTGCCCCACATATTTAAAATGTAAATAAATATATTAATTAAGTCAAACCCAAACCAAACAAAAAAGCATAGGGTGTCACATAAGAAGCCTTTTGAACACATGCACAGGTGTTCTTACTGGGATAGAGAGGTGAAGATTCTCTATGAGTCCAGACAGAAATTTCTCTGCAGAGCAGATGCTGGACTACAGGGGGTGCTCAGGACCCACCAAGCACAGTTGCTAGCCCTGAAGCAGGTGCACATGAGGCAGAGAGGGGAGGTGTTTCTCAGGCCTTGAGACTTTTGGTTTCAAAACAAAATATCAGAAAAAGGTAAAATAGGAATTTAGCAAAGACGGCTGATGTGATTTCAAGCTTCGTACTTTAACTGGGGCATGAATTAAACAAAACAAGACAATGAGAAACACATTCAAAGAAATAAATTTCTAGTGCTTTCAAATATATTAACAGTTAGAATGAGAACATTAATGGATTAATTAATTAAATATGTGCAAGTATCATGATAAACATTTTCCCAGGAGGTAGATTTGCAGAGAAAAAAACCCAGAAACACTTGTGTGCCTGTGTGCCACTAGAACGTGTGATGGCTCTCAGCAATTTTTCTGTGGACATTTTCTAATTAGTAGATAAGTTCTGGATTCAAGAACTTTTGGGCATAACATTGGACAAACATTATTAAACAAGAATTAGAACTTGGGTTTCAGCACCACGGTTATATGATCCCTGCATTATCTATCTTCTCTAGCTCATGCTGAATCATGTTTGAGCTATAAATTGCCCTATCTCATGAATATGCAAATAATCTGAGTACTATCAAGGTAAATATAGATATATCTGTGCCCTGAGAACAGCATCCCCCAACCAATTCCCTTCCCTAGGGAAGCCCCTGAGAGCACACCTCCTCATCATGGATTGGAGTTGGAGAATTCTCTTCTTGGTGACAGCAGCTACAGGTAAGGGGCTTCCACATCCCAGGACTGAGGAAGGAACCAGGGCCAGTTCAGGAAGATTTCAACTATCTTTGTCTCCTGTCCACAGATGTCCAATCCCAGGTGCAACTGGTGCAGTCTGGGGCTGAGATGAAAAAGCCTGGGGCCTCAGTGAAGATCTCCTGCAAGGCTTCTGGATACACCTTCACCAATTATTATATGCAATGGGTGCAAAAGTCCAATGGAGAAGGGCTTGAGTGGATGGGAGACATCAACCCTAATAGTGGTGGAACAAACTATGCCCAGAAGTTCCAGGGCAGAGTCACCATGACCAGAGATGCATCAACAATCACAGCTTACATGGAGCTCAGCAGTTTGACACCTGAAGACTCGGCCATGTATTATTGTGTCAGAGAGACAGTGTAAAAACCTACATCCTAAGAGTGTCAAAAACCCTGAGATGGAAGGCAGCTGTGCTGGACTGAGGAGGATGATGAGACTCATTATGTTGAAAGTTTCTTAGAAAATGTTGTTAGGCAACTGTGGATAAAAAAAACAACGAAACATATATAGACTCTAATTATATAAGAAATAATCCATTAAACAATCACATTATATGTAACATACACAAACTGGAGAAATAATTCCTGTGTACGTATCTAAGGGGACATGAGTTTTCAAATCTGACTGATAAATAAGTTTCCAAGGTTCTTTGTTCACATAATATGTCAAACTATAATTCTTAAAAATTAGCCCAAATATCTTCCCCAAAATTCCACCCTTACTTCGACATAAAATGTTAGAGTAGATTTAGGGTCACAGTAGAATTGAGAAGAATGTATAGAACATTCTTGCACTCCCTTTTCCCACATGCACAATATTCCTCAATTTCAACATTGTGCATGTGCATCATATGTATGTTATAGTGAGTGGATCTTCCTCAACATATCATTAAATTTCTTTCCTGATGTTTCCTTGACACAACAGTACTAAAATATCTGAAAATACCACATATTTTTCAAATGTGTTACAGAGAGAATTGCCAATAGGAGAGAAAGTGAATGAGACTAGTTTTTCTTGTACTTTTCATCCAGGACTCATATATTGCATACATATGAAGAATTCATTTGAATGCTAATGTTGTATTACCCTTCAGAGACATTATTGTCCTTAACCTTTTTGAGGTATGCAAGATCTCTAGAAGACTAGCAACTTCTGGTGAATTCCATGATGAGTATCCTTAAGAAAAGTGGATGTTTTCCATAGCAAAAGAAACCATCAAGGAAGCAGCAAGACAACCCTAAGAATGGGGATAACAGTATTTGCTAAGTGAATATCTGACAAAAGCTGACCATACAGGATTTACAAGGAAATCAAACAAGATGAAAGAATGCAACAACAACAAAAACAAATTTATCCTGATAAAAAATAGCCTGGAGACATCATAAGACACCCTCAAATAAAGACATATGAGCAGCCAACACATAAAAGCAAAAACGCTGAGCCTCACTAATCATCAGATAAAGGAAAATCAAAAACACACTGAGATACCATTTACCCCAGTTATGATGGCCATCATTAGTAAAAAAAAATAAATAAATGAATAATAAACAAACAATAGATGTTGATGTGGGTTTGGAGAATAGGGGCTGCTTTTACACTCTTGCTGAGAGTGCAACCCAACCCAACCTCTATGGAAAATAGTGTGGCAGAACTAAGAGAACTAGAAATTGACCTTCCATATGATTCAGCATTCCTCTTCCTGGAACTATACCAGGAGGAGCACAAAATTCATTTTACTAAAAAAAAAAAAAACTTGCACAAATACTTTCATTCTACACTATTCACAAAGGCAAAAATATGGAACCAAACTTACTGCCCATCAAAAGTAGAATAGACAGAGAAAATGGTATACATACACAGGATGGAATACTATGAAGCTTTAGAAGGACAAAATCAAGGACTGCATAGCAAATTGTATGGAATTAGAGACAATCATTCTTAGAGATCAATCACAGAAACCAGGGACAGGATACCACATATTCTCACTCATAAGTGAGACCTGAACACTAATCACAATAATACAAAGAAGGGATTGGCAGTTGTGCGACACTGACAGGGAATGGGAAAGAGGAGGAAGAACTTAACAATAAAGGGTACCTGATCCTAAATCGGGGAAACTAAATACTAGTTTTAGACCCAAATGTCACCTCGACCTAGCTTACTTATGTCCCTAATACTGACTTTTACCCAATATCATTATAATAAAACAAGGAATAAAAAGAAGAGGAGGAATGGGAACTTGTCCATGAGTGATGTCATGCATGGCACACTATATTTAGATCAGATGCACTGTAAGCAATTGGGAGTGTGTTCTGAATGAGGCCCTTTGAGCAGAAAAGACAGCACATGTATTGGATCTGGTCAGGAATGATAGAATTCCCTAAACAAGTGGGTTGACACCTTAAGGTCTCCCTCTTGGGGGTCTATATTGGTCTTTTCTGCTCACTCCACATTATCCAGAGACATGAGTCTGAGTGGTCTTGGAGAAGGAGAATCCCACAGGAGTCATGGCTATGGGGGGCCTGTCATCCACCATCTGAGCAATTCCTTTTCCTTGATTGTTGCTGCCAGCCCCTTGGTGGGTGCATTCTAGAAGATGACAAGATGTGTGCAAACATCCTTCTAGTGATTGTCCATTATGACACATTAACAAATTACTCAGCCTTCAGAACAAGACAAGTGCTTGCAGAGATAAACAGAATGTATATATATTCTCATCTTTGTAGCCCCTGACAAATGCTGTGTGTGGCGATAAGAACATTAAATTCAAAATGATTAACAAATAACTGAAGGCTGAGAGTAAACAAGATAACGGGTCACCCTAAAGGGACTGTTATGTGAAGAGCTCACATCTTCATGTAGGCTTTTGTTCCAGGAACTGTCCAGGAACTCAGAAAGGATGAGAGAGAACCCTGAGAATAACCTTTACAGAAACAGCTGAGGGGAAATATTGCTAAATTTAAGTAATAAAACAGTAAGAGTTTTATACATTATAAGTTTAGTAAAAATGCATTCATAAATACTGTGTCATGTATAAACATGCAATATGATGGAGATTTTCCTTATGTCTGCCTGTTTTATTTTAGGAAAAAAGCACCCGATTTCCTTCTTTCATGGCATATCCTTTAAGTTGAACATCTTTCTGTGGGTGACATTCCCCAGCCCTTCCCTCTTCACTGCATATTTTTGTGTCTCTGTGTGATAAGTTTTCACCAGTAGAATAAGATGAGACAAGATCAAGTTATCGATCCTGTGTGATCCGGCGTTTCGCTGCATCTCAAAGAGTAAGATGTCAGCTCTTCATAGACCAAAGCCTTCAGTGGACAAAAAGTAGCAGTGGAAAGCAACACTTTTTAGCAGCTAATGCAACCCAGCTCCACCAAGAGTCAACATCACCTCGTGATATCCCAGGGCATAACCTGAGTGATCTTATTAGCAGCCAACCCTCAAGAAACTGACATGAAAAGTACTATTCTCACCTTCCATATAAATGAAACCTTTCCATTTACTTTTTGCAAAGAAACAGAAAAAGTGAAGTATAATGTATTTCTTCTGATCTCCCCTTTCCTGCAGGATAAGGTTACTATTCCTGATGGACAAGAAGGCAGGTGGGTCTAGACACAGCTTTGGTGCTTTCCTTCCATCCCTTCCAGTATCTTGGATTCCTTTCATGCCTGTAACAAAGTGGTTTTTGTGGTTTTACCCCTGCAGATTATTTCTTTGGTGATTTAGTGGTGAAAAGGGAGGAGAATTTGGATGTTTTTCAGCAATAGTTGCTGTTCCCCTTTTTAAGAAAGAACCATCTAAGGAGGTAAATAGTGGAGCTTTTGCAATGTATCTCCAGTAGTGGAGAAAAAGTCTTCAATGGCAATGGAAATACCTCAATTACATATTCCCTGAGAATTTCAACTCTATATCCATATCACATTCGACTTTAAGAAATTCAAGGGATGTTTCTAATTTAATTATTTACTAGCTCACATGAAATTTGGCAGCCTGTGTTACAGATACAGTCATTGTGCTTTTGTTTCTCCTCTAAGTGTTTGTCTCTCTCCAGATTTTAGGACTTATGTTTGTCCTATAATATCAATTATCTGATGTATATAAGAAATTTAGCTAATTTTCATTTTCTTCAAGTAAATGTTTTGAAAAAAGTAATAAAATGTTTTTGTATGTATGCATCTCCAAGTATAGTAGGACCTTTGTTTGTAAAACTTAGAAATATAAACAATGCAAATATTGCGTAGCTTTTAGTAAACAAATAGTGATAGATTTATTGATTTGAATGCTATCCTTTGTATTAATTAATACATTATTAATATGCAATAATTATGCATAATATGCAATAATATACAAACATGTTGATTTACATGTATGTATGCTATGTAAGAATTAACACAAAAAATTCTAGAAAATGGGAATTATTTTAAAATAAAAAATGATCAGAGACTGACTCAAGACTTGGTGGGAGTAGAACATGGCTGGGAGGGAGAAATTACAAACAAACAGGAGGAAACTTTAATGGTGATTAGTTTGTTCACTATAATGATTGTTAAGATTGGTCCCCAGGTGAGCACTAGTGTTGGTAATTATCAAACTGTGCACATAAATAATTATGTGATGTTTATTATATGCCAATAATGCTTCATTAAAGCTATTACAAACAAATAAATACATAATTTAAGTTGAAATAACTGACGAAGAATAGACAACAACATGAGAACTCCTTGATACCTGAAAAATACAACTATGGCACCACATTCTCCTTACATTGTTTACACAAACAGAAGAGTGTGCAAAAGTCACACCATGTTCTTATTAACAAGAATGGGGTTCTGAAAACCTTACTATGCATGTCCCACTTGTACTGAGCTTGTTTCAGGGAGCAGTCATATCCACAAATGAGGAGCAAAGACCCAGGTCTCTGGGTCTTGCATATTGCGAGTGAACCCTGAAAATATGTGCTTCTGCTTGCAATTTTATATCTATAGTATGGAATTATTGCTGATATTACATGAAATATTTTCTTGCATAAGTAAAAATAAAATAATTGCTACAAGACTTACATTAACTACTTGAGTCATTGTAGATTAATTTTCCTTCAATAAAGATTTAAAATAAAAATTAAAAATTATGTGCCATGTATTTATGAAAACACACAAAAAAATGAGAGACCACATCTTTCTAATGCCCTTCTTGTCAGCAAACTTCCTCAGAACACTCCTACCTGCTCTGGGCTCTTCCATGTCTGAGGAATTCCACCCCACAGCTTGCTATACAGCAGTAGAAATTCAAATAGGTCCCTCCCTCTGCTGATAAACACCAGCCACGTTATGTTCCTGCTGCTCAAGGTGAGAAGCCTCAGTCCTGGGATGCCCACTTGTTCCCATTCAGGGAGCAGGACTAAACACAGATGAAGCAATATGGAGTTTGGGCTCAGATGAGTTTTCTGTGTTACTTTTTTCAAAGGTAATACACAGAGACTAGAAAAATGTAGAGTGTGAGACAATGTCAGTGAGAGAAACAATGGATATGTGTGGCAGTTTCTGACCAGGAGGTCTCTGTGTTTTCAGGTGTCCAGTATTAGTTGCAGCAAGTAAAGTTCAGGGAGACTTGTTCCAGACTGGAGCTTCTCTGCGACATTGCTATGTAGTCTCTGGATTCACTTTCATTGACTACTATTTGGACTGAGTATGCCAGGCTTCAGAAAAGAGGCTGGGGTAGGTTGGTCTTATTACAAACCAAGGCAAGAGTTACACAACAGAATATGCTACATTTGTGAAAGGCAGATTCCGTCTCTCAAGGGATGGTTCCCAGAACACATTGTGTCTGCAAATGAACATTCTGAGACCCAAGGACATAGCTGTATATTGCTGTACTGTGGACACACTTCAATTTGAGCCAAGATGCAGATGTTTCGGTGGGAGCAGTACAACCACCAGGGGTCTCAGGATCACCAGGCACTCAGTTCTCCCCAGGAGCAGTTGCAGAATGTTGTTGAGGCCTGGTTTTCTGCCAAGTCTTGAGCAGCTTCTCCATCCATTCCCTTGGGAATCTGTGTGGATATGAAATTCTGTAGTGACATTTGACGTCTCGAGATACACAGTGTTCTTGTCAGATTTTTAATTTAAAATTGCAGGACACATTTTAATCTGCACAAACCTCAGAGTGTGACTTTATCCCTGAACACACCGTTCTGTAGTCATGAGAATCAGAATCCTGAGGAAGTTCTGGTGATCTGGGGAAAGTATTCTAAGATATTCAGTGAAGGGTTAAGTGAGATTTGCTGACTAGAATAGACTTTTAGAGTCAGATTAAAGCTAATAGGGAGGCTGAACAAGGGCCAGTGTCCTTGACAACAAAGTCAATGTCTCATTTATCCTCCTCTTGTAGAACTGTGCACATGACTCAGGACAGATCCAGTTTCTCACTTTCTTGCTAATCCATTTCATTTACTTATTGCTAGCCCTTATTCTCACAACTCCCCTTTCTCAATTTTTACCCTGAACGGATGTGTTTCTGTTGTCTAAATCCCAGTGCTGAGGGCCTTTGTCTGAGGCCCAGGGATTACTCAGGGTGTTGTCCCTACATATACTGGGAAAGTTGATAGGATTTCTCATTCACTGTTACCAGGCTCTTCCTGTTGTCTTTCATCCAAAGATTCATTTTGGAAAAGCAAGTCAACATTAATCATCAAGAGAAAAACAGTATTTTCCTCAGTGTGGGATACTGAAGTAGAACTAATCTTATACGTCTCACTGTTGCAGCTTGACCTCCTTCACAATTGACTTTAGGGAGAGCTCAGGATGAATCCTCCATTGTGCTGTGGGCTTTGTTAGCCAGCGATGTGGAGTCTGACTAAGCATGTCAAGGTCAATAGTGTTGGCCATAAGAAAGGATGAACTGGACTTCCTGGGAGAATCTGAGACTGCTGCCGACCATAGAGTTTAATTATTTTATGTCTTTCAGGTATTGAATAAGACTCATTCAGATTATCTAGGACAATCATCCTAATTGAGAGAAAGATTATAGACAGCTTTAATAACATCAAATAAGTACCTTCACAGCAACACATAGGTTAGTATCATTTGAATAATTGAGATATAATCTTGCCAAGTTGACACATATAGTTGATTACTGATTATTCAGTTATTCTATATTCTATATTCTACACTAGAACCAGGCTCATGTTTAATTTTGCTAAGATAGTTGATACTATTGGTCTTCTGAGAGGTCACCTTCAAGACTGCCCTAAGTTTGTGTGTGCTTTTTAAGGAATACATCCATCCTTTTCAGAGAAAATGAATGAAGAGATAAATTAAATTGAGGAAGAAGTTAATACTTAATGGAAGTTTATCCCTCAGTGAAAAAGACAGGAAGGGGAGAAAAGGTAGAGGTGTCTTAGGTTTCTCTGCATCTTCTCCACATTCTAACCTAGCATGTCTGGAATGGGTGTGGACTGAATCTATCAGCCTCCATGGAAGGCAGAGGAGTGGCTTGTAACCATCTGGTGGAATAATGCCACGTATTACAGTTTATCTCTGAAGAACAGCTTCACCATCTCCAAGGATAACTCCAACAACCAGGTGTTCCTAATCATGAACAATATGGGCACTGTAGACACAGCCACATATTACTGTGCATGGAATACAGAGACACAGCCCAAGCTGGCTCCTGCACAAGAACCTAGGCTTTTTCTCAGTTGTGATCCTCCCCTACCTCTGTAGAACAGAAAATTGTAACTGTCAAACTCTGTGATTCCCCTTTCCATTTCGCTGAATCAGACCCATACTTTCTTTTTTATTATTAAATAATAAATGGTAAGATACAGGTGAATGGTCCATGCATGTATATACTTTATCGTGTTTAATAAATGATCAAGATAAAAGGTTCCTATTACTTATAGGAATGCATACCTGATATATTGCCACTCGGGGCTGAATCACCCCGAGAATAAGGTTACAAGTAAGTAAAATGTATGCATTTATTAAACTTGACACTAATCTTACAGAATCATACTTGGGTATGGAAGAATGAAGAATTGCACAAATGTACACTAAGCATTGTTGTAATGAATAAGAAGCAATATAACTGAAAGGTGCACTAATAAAATAACTTTATGAAATGATAAAACAGACTGAAAGGATTCCCATTATGGGTATCTCTTAATAGCAGTACACTAACGAATTCTGAAGGATTTCATAACGTAGCTGTAGCAGATGAAGTTTCATTCCCGATAATTAAGGACACAGGGAGGTATACATGCCCAAGTTATATAGAAAGCCCAACACTTGGAGAGAAAAGCCTTTCAGCTTAATAACAGAAACAAATGTCTGTAGATCAGATGAGCTATTTATTTATCAAAAACAATTAAAAATACAAATATCCAAAGTCATATATCTTATAAAATATCTAATTCATGCTGGAAAGGAAAACAGGATTTTCTATGATTTTAGGAAAACATTCTCATGGCAATGAATAACTATATTAAAATAAACAAACAACACTATATCAACAGGATTCAAGAAGTTAGCATGTCAGTACTATGGGACACAAGAAAAATAAAGGCTTTTATGTACATTGTAAAATATTACATTGTGAACAGTCATATATTAATCATAAAAATTAAATAATATTATCAAAAAACTCTGATGAAATTAAAAACAAAACTTAATTAAACTTTAAAACAGTTTTTCTGCTAAAGTGACTGTCAGCAAAATGAATAGCAAGCTTCAGAGTTAATCATATATTTGCAAATCATACAACCACCAAAAACATGTATTAAGAATATGTAATAATCCTCAAAAGAAAACAGTAAAGGAAACAAACTATTTGTAAAACAGGCAAAAATTTGAACAGACATTTCATAAAAGATGATAAACAGGTACTATAAGAAGAATGCTGATAAATTTATCAATTTATCATTAGAAAAATTTATATCAAGACACCAAAAACACCGCAAAACAATTTTTTAGAATGGCTCAAATAAAAAAGAAATATTGACAATACCAATGTCGGTGAGGATGCCAGGTCGTAGAGCCTGCAACTTTTCTAATAGAAATGAAAAATGAAACAGCTACACTGAAAAACAATGAACAGTTTCTCATGAGGTTAAACATGCCCATTACAGAAGACCTAGAAATATTCTCCTGACTTTTTCTTACAGAGTCATCATATTATATTCATACACACCTCTATGCAAATACTTACAAAATGTGATACATGCTAGAAATTAGAAACAGCCCCAAAGACTTTAAAAAGTTCAAAGGATATATAAACGAGGAAAATTGAATACAGTTCAGTAATTAAAATGGAAATCTATTAATGTACACAACATTACAGGTAAATCTCCAGACACGATGATGACTGAGAGAAGCCAGGCTCCAAGACCACAAGGGGATATAGCCATGGGAATGACACAGTCACCTGGGATGATAGTAGTTTGGGCTGAGCTCTCTTTGTCTTCTTCCTGACTATCCCCAGATGTTGTGTTCTATTACTTCCAAGTGTAGTTCCAATATTTTCAACAGTGCACTGAGGTTTATATTGTTCCACAGACAAAACCAAACAAATATGACTCCTTTGAACAAACAGGGCCTCGTTTTTGTTTTAAACTCAGGAGAATTCCTCCCAGTCACTACTCTGCTCGGTTCTCCTACAAGTCTACTGACCTGCAGTTTAATCCCTATCACCAATGTTTCCATCATCTCGTCCCAATTGCCTCACACTTTGTACATATTTATCGGTATATGTGATAATTACATATGTATAATGTGAAATCATCAAGTCAGGGTTCTTAAAATTTATACCACCTCAAGCATTTATCATTTATCTGAGCTGAGAACATTTCAAAATCTCTCTACTAGCATTTTGAAATATGAGTTTACTATTGTGAACTATAGTCACTGCACTGTGCATTAAGAACAAGGAAATTAAAATTTATTTCTTTTGTTAACTGTATGTTTGTACCTGTTACAGAGGACTACACATGTATGAATATTGAGAAAGTGTTAATTATAAATATGTGAAGGTTATTTCATGACAGTTATGCCTTAGTTTATTACAAATAAATAAAATGCATATGAAGGTAGAGCAGTGCAGTTAAAAATACATATAAACACATATGAAATGTCAGAGACACCTGCAAATACCTCTACATGATTCCGGTTTTTTTCAACTACAGCAATATTTTATTTAAAAATAATAACCAGTGCCAGCATATTAGGAAAACAGCATACTTATATACTTCTGGAAAATTAAATAGGTAAATATTTTGGAAGGATAGCCTGCTTGTAATTTCAAATACATCATTGCTTTAACCTAAGGACTTCACTAATGGAATTAGATGCTCCAGGAAAGAATGACTAATGTTAACCCATGCTCACACATATTAAAATCATTAATAATTTTTTACCTATAGCATATAATTGTTGTGTATATCTAGGTATATATAACACATTAAAGTTTTGATAGATGTGTCATAAGGATATTTATATATCTATGTTTCATATAAATTTTAATATTTGTTATGAATTTTCATATCCAAATTTGGAGGTATTCCTGTTACCCATTAATAGAAAATAGTGTATTTATTTTTAAATCTGTAATCATTTATTTAATCATATAACATTTATAAATCCAATACATATCCATTTAAAACATCAAATTTTAATTAAAAAACATACACATTTGAGATGAAATATAGAATAAAATAAGACATAATTTACTGTGTGTATTCTTTCTTACCAAAAATCCAAAGATAATTGCCTTAAAAATATAAAATACTTAAAAAGTTTCAGCCAGGCTCGGTGGCTCAGCCTGTAATCCCGCACCTTTGGGAGGCTGAGGTGAGTGGATTGCCTGAACCTGTGGGTTCGAGACCCGCCTGGGCAGCGAGACGTCATCTCTACAATAAATAAAAAAAATAAGTCGGACGTGGTAGTGTAAGCCTCTGTTTCCGGCTACTTGGAAGGCTGAGACGGAAGAATCGCTGGAGCCCAGCAGGTCAAGGCTGCAGTGGCCAGGATCGGACACTGCACTCCAGTCTGGGCAACAGAGTGATACTCCAACTCAAAAAAAAAAAAAGTTTCCCTACTGCATAAAAGGAAAGGAGCAAATTATGATATTTTTGAAGATTTTATTTTTCATTGTTAATGGTTTTAAAATTTGAAATGCTTTATACATAATTATTAAAGATAAAAATGCCCAGAGGAAATTTCAAGCAATGCTTGTATGGAAACTTCACAGAAAAGAGTATCAAATATCAATGTGAAATAAATGATTACATTTTATAAATCCCTGTTTGTTTGTTTGTTTGTTTGTTTTTCTCTGCAGTCTCTAATTTTCAGGTTGACACAGAAATAAATCCCTTTTATATGTCAGAATAATAATTCTTTTTTGAAATAACTTGTATTGACCTATTTAAAAATGAGGTTAGGCTTAATGTACTGATTATTTCATAAATAAATATTTAGTTTGATAATAGTTTGAAGTCTATTTTGTTAGAATTCTTGTAACTTCTGTTGAGTTGCCAAAGGAAGAAAAATGCTGCACTGTCACTCTAACTTACCAACAAAATTTTCTTAAATTCTTGTATTCTGTTCAATACAGGCTAGTGCAGATATTGGAGCCTCAAATTAGTCTAAGCCTTACCAAGGGATGGCATATAGAAACTCATATTTCATATAAACACTTCAGTATATTGGATAAAACTTTTTTTTTCTGTACCCTTAAAGAATACAAATCATTTTTGGTCTGGACTATTTTCAGAATGTGCTTCTGGACACATCACACAATTCCTCCATGTTCTGTTTTAATGTTACACCTGAAATATGTAGGTAACTTTGAAAAAATGTCTGACATGTCTTGTGTGTAAATATAAAATTAAAATAATGGGTATGAATCATTTTATCAAGAAAACACATAGCAAGAAGGCACATTTTCCCAAACACTATTCTTGCCACCAAATATCCCAAGCACCGTTCTGTCTGATCTGGGCCCATTCCTCTCTTAGGCATCCCAACCCAGAGTGTGCTATGTAGCAGGAGACATGTAAATAGGGCCTTCCTTCTACTGATGTAACCAGCCCAGCTCTTATTCTGTAGCACTGAGTAAGAGACCCCAACCCTTGGATTCTCAAGTGTTCCCATTTGAAGTTTAGAACCAAACGCAAACAACCAAACGTGGAGTATGAGCTCATTGGACTATTCATTGTTGCTAGTTTAAAAAATGATTCATAGATAACTGGAGATATTGAGTGTGTCAGTATATGAAGGTGGTAGAAATTGTGGTCAGTTTTTGAACAGGACATCTGTGTGTCTGCAGGTGTTCAGTATGAAGTGCAGCTGGTAGGGACTGGGGGAGGCTTGGCCCAGCCTAGGGAGTCCCTGAGATTCTCCTGTGTATCCTCTGCAGTGACTTCTACATGGAATGGATTCACCAGGCCCCAGCTCAAAAAGGGCTGGAATATATCTAAAATATTAGTTGAAATGGGGACAGTCCAGACTATGCAGACTTTGTGAAGGTTCAATTCACCTTCCCCAGAGAACGTACCATATCTGCAAATGAACAGCTTAAGAGTCGAGGACACGTCATGTATTACTGTGCAACCATGTATTTCTATGCAAGACACACAGTGAAGAAATGTCAATGTGATCTCTTACTCTAACTTCCCTGCAGGGACACATGTCTGATATCAACTGCAGGGGGCTGGCATTAACCACATATAAAAGACAACCCAAAAAGCAGAAGCAGTTGGAGGTTAAGGGTTGGTTTCCTCTAGGGTTTGGGATTTCCTTCCTTTCTGACAGTTTCTCATGTAACCTCTCTAAATTTAGAACACAATGCCTTTTGAAGTGATCTCTGAATATAAAAGAAATCAGTGTATATGTGGGCATATTCTCACAGGTTCAAAATGCAAATTGTCATCCAGAGAGTTGGAAAGTACTCCACCATAGTCGACAGGAACAGAGGAAACCCTATGGGGGGAGGGGTCTTAGAGTTTCTTCCAAACAACTCAGGGCAGGGACCTCAGTAGGATTTGTTGATTATGACAGTCTTTAGAGATTCTTTGTTCAAAACAGCGTGTGGATGTCAAATTGATCCTATGTTGTGCAAAGTGTAACAGAGTCTCCTTCCTCTCCAGTAGTCTTAGGAAAACATTGTGCATGTTGTCAATAAAAATACATTCATGTGTGTTAAAATCTTGACAGATGAAACAAAAAAAAAGCCATTAGAGAAAGTTTCCAAATACATAACCCTTATAACCAGAACTATCCCAAAAGACTGCAAAACCACTGGCTTGCACAAAGGCCACAACAACCTTACAACATGTTACTTCTGCAAGTGCATGTGCCCAACCACTACCAGCCCAAACCAGGACTGAGGAAACACTTGTTATAAGTCTCTCTAGCCTAGAATAGTTTTCTAAAAAAAAGAGACACTTTTTTTTCATTTAGTTTTTAAACACAAAAGGATTGATATGTTGGAGTCTCTCCTGCATTTGTTTTAAAAGTTAAAGAATAAGGCACTTTCAACAAGGTTTGAAAGTCGCTTGTCTCTGATGTTTCTTTAAATAATCCAGGTTTATGACCATAAAGAGGACCTTGGGAATATGTGATGAGGAGGCAACCCTTACATGTTTTTGAATTTTTGGGCATGATGCATGACTATCTTAAAATAGTTAGCTGTTTCACATGTATTACATGATTGATCACATCCTCAGCCATAAATCAAGTACAAACAAATTTCATAAGATTGAAATACCGTTATACACCTTCTCAGACCACAGTGGAATAATAATAAATATCAACACCAAGAAAATTCCCCCCAAACCCACAAAGACATGGATACTAAAAAGCATGATGTTGAACAACTAATAGGTCAACACAGAAATTAAAATAGATATAAAAAAATTTCTGGAAACAAATTAAAATTGAAGGAACATCGTATTGAATCCTCTGGGGATGCCATCACAGCAGTTCTAAGAAAGGAATTTTTTATCTCTATGAACACCCAACAAGAAAATAGGAATTTCACAAGCTAAAAGCATAACAAATCACCTAAAGGAGATGGAAAAACAAGACAACCAAAACCTTAAATTCAGCAGAATCCACATCACCAAATAAAAGCCCCAACACAGGGTATAGAAGATAACAATATTATAGATAAAAATCAACATAAAAGATGGTTCTTTGAATGAATAAGCAAGATTGATGGAATACCTAACCAGACTGATTGAGAAAGAGAGATTAAAAAGTTTAAATAAAAACAATCAGAAATGCAAAAGATCAAATCACAATTGACCCTGAAGAAATACAAATATTATCGTAACTTACTATACATACTTGTACTTAAATACCTTGATAACCTAAATAAAAAGGAAGACTTTCTAACATCAAACAACCTCTCAAGGTTGAAACAAGAAGACACTAAATGGACCAATAACAATCCAGGAAATTGGTTCTGTCATAAGAAAACTACCTATAAAAAATGTCTGCACCAGATGGCTTTTAGGTGGATTTCTACAAAACATACAAAGACATGCTGATACCAACTCTATTGAAAGTATTCCAGGCAATTGAAAAAGAGAATTTTCCTCAAATTATTTTATGAAGTTAATATCACACTGTTACCCAAACCGCCCAAAGAGTCAACAAGAGAGAAAACTACAAGTCAATATCCTTAATGAACATAGATGCAAACACTCTCAAGAAAATTCTAGCAAATGGGATCCAATATCACTTTTTAAAAATTTTATTTATTTATTATAAAGATGTGGGGTACAATACAGGGTTTGATATACAAACATTGATCATGAAGTTACCCTTGTTGATGAGGTATGCCCATTTACACGCCTAACAGTTTCCCTCAACTTCCGGTCCCAACCGCCCTTCCCCTGACAGTTTTCCACTACTGCCAATTGCTTTTTTATAGTATTATAATTGTTCAAGGCCACCTTAAGAGTGCAAACATATGGAACTCAGTTCTTCATTTCGGTGATAAATCACTGAATATGATAGACTCCAAATTCTTCCATGTTGCTGCAAAGTCCGTATTTATCCTTCTTTATGTATGCATAACATTTCATTGTGTATATGTACCACATTTTTTAGTCCAGTCGAGCTTCGATGAGCAACACGATTGGTTGCTTGTTGTTGCTATTGTTAATAGAGCTGCAACAAACATACGTGTGCAAACATCTTTTTTGTAGAATGATTTGAGTTCCTCCAGATATATTTCCCATAGGGTGATTGCTGGGTCATGTGGAAGGGCAATTTCTAGTTCTTTCAGAAATCGCCACACTATCTTCCAAAGAGCTTGTACTAGTCTGTATTCTCAGCAGCAGTGTGAAGTGTTTCTTTTTATCCACATCCTTGCCAGCATCTGTTGTTGTTTGTTTTATTAATGATGGTCATTCTTATAGGGGTTAGGTGGTATCTCAATGTGGTTTTGATTTGCATTCCCATGATGATGATTGAGGCTGAGCATTTTTTCATGTGTCTGTTGGCTGCCAGTATATCTCCTTTTGAGAAGTGTCTATTCATGTCTTTTGCCCACTTTTTAAAGGGGCTGTTTGTGTGTTTGTTTGTTTTTCCTTTTGGCAATTTTGAGTTCCTTATAAATCCTAGATGTTAGGCCTTTGTCAGATATTTCTTTCCATTCTGTGGGCTGCCTTCCTGTTCCATTAATTGTTTCTTTTGCTTTGCAGAAGTTCGTTATGGATGAGGTCCCAATTGTCTATCTGATTCCTTAAAATATTGATCCTTACGAATTGTTTCCAGTTCCAAATTCCATAAGGGTGTCTCCCACACTTTCTAAGACTCTTATAGTTTGAGGTTTTACATTTAGGTCTTTGATCCATTTAAAGTTAATTTTGCTGTATTGTGACAGGCAGGGGTTCTGTTTCAATCTTATGCATGTGGTCAGCCAGTTTATCCAGCACCATTTATTGAATAGGTTCTCCTCTCCCCGGGGGTTGTTGTTGGAGGCTTTTTCAAAAATGAGTTGGTTGAGGATTTGAGGCTGTTTCCAGAATCTCTATCCTGTTCCATTGGTCTATGTGCCTGTTCTTGTCCCAACAACAGGCTGTTTTGATTACTGTAGACTTATAGTAAAGTTTGAAGTCTGGAAGTGTGTTACCTTCTGATTTGTTTCTTTTGATAAGGACTTTTTTGTCTATCCATGGTCGTTTATGTTTCCATATAAATTCCTGTATTGTCATTTCCAGATCTTAGAAGAATGATGTTGGTAACTTAATGGGCATTGCATTGAATTTGTAGATTGCCTTTGGTAGGATGGACATACTAACAATGTTGATTCTTACTATCCATGAGCATGGGATATTTTTCCATTTGTTTGTGTCTTCTTGGATTTCTTTGAGCAGTGTTTTGTAATTCTCATTGTAAAGGTCTTTCACTTCTCTGGTTAGGAAGAAGCCACTATATTTCATTTTTTTGGTGGCTACTGTGAATAGGATTGTGCTTTTTATTTGGGTCTCTGCCTGCATTTTATTGATGTATAAGAATGCAACTGTCTTTTGCACATTTATTTTGTAACTTGAGACTTTGCCAAAGTCCTTTATCAGTGCAAGCAGGTTTTTGACAGTTTCTCTTCGATTTTCAATGTACAGGATCATATCATCAGCAAAGAGGGATAACTTGACTTCCTCTTTTCCTATTTGGATACCCTGATGTCCTTGTCTAATTACTCGAGCTAGGACTTCCAACACAATATTGAACAAGAGGGGTGAGAGTGGGCGGCCTTGTTTTGTTACAGTTTTCAGGGGAAATGTTTCTAGTTTCTGTCCATTTAACAATATGTTAGCTGTGGGTTTGTCATAGATGGCACTTACTATTTTGAGGCATGTTCCTTCTATACCTAGGTGTTTGAGGGTTTTTATCAAGAAGGATGATGGATTTTATCACAAGATTTTTGTTCATCTAATGAGATAATCATGTGATTTTACATCTGATGATGTATTCAATGACATTTGTGGTCTTGTGAATGTTGAACCAGCCCTGCATCCTGGGGATGAAGCCTACTTGGTCATGGTGGATGATTTTTTTTTTTTGAGTTGGAGTCTCACTCTGGAATGCGGTGGCCACTCCCGGCCACCTCAGCCTCGACCTGCTGGACTCCGGCGATCATTTCACCTCAGCCTTCCAAGCAGCCGGAATTATAGACATGCGCTACCACACCTGGCTGATGTTTTGATTTATTGTAGAGATGAGGTCTTGCTGCCCAGAAGGGTCTTGAACTCGAGGTCCCAGGCGAGTCACTCACCTCAGTCTCCCAAAGGTGTGGGATTACAGGCTGAGCCACCGAGCCTGGCGGTGGATGATTTTTGAGATGTATTTTTGTGTTCGATTTGCTAGAATCTTGCTGTGTATTTTTGAATCTATGTTCATAAGGGATATTGGGCCTGTAGTTCTCTTTCTTTGTTGGATGTATAACATGCTTGAGTATCAGTGTGATGTAAGCTTTGTAAAATAATTTGGGGAGACTTCCATCTTTCTCAATTACCTGGAATACTTTCACTAGGATTGGAATCAACTCCTCCTTGTACGTTTTGTAGAATTCTACTGCAAAGCCATCTGGTCCATGACTTTTTTTGCTAGGTAGCTTTCATATGACAGAGTGAATTTCCTGGGTTGTTATTTGTGTATTTAGTGTCTCAGTGTCTTCTTTTTTTTCACCTTGGGAGGTAGTTTGATGTCAGAAAGTCCTCGATTTCATCTAAGTTATCAAGTTTGTTTCCATATAGGTGTACATGGTAATCTCTGGTAATCTTTTATATTTTATTGGGGTCCATTGTGATTTGATCTTTTGTATTTGTAATTGTGTTTATTTGGGGTTTTTCTCTCTTTTTCTTGGTCATTCTGGCTAGAGGCCCATCAATCTTGTTAATTCTTTCAAAGAACCAACTTTTTGTTTTGATGATGTTTTCTGTAATATTTTTGTCTTCTATGTCCCATATTTGGGCTCTTATTTTTGTGATTTGGATTCTTCTGCAAAAGTTGGGTTTTTGCTGGTCTTCTCATTCCAGGTCTATTACATTATTTGTTAGGCTCTCCACTTGTGATCTTTCTATTTTCTTGATGTGTGCTTGTAGATATATAATTTCCCCTCTGAGAATTGATTTCATGGTATCCCAGAGGTTTTGGGAAGATTTTCTTCATTTCCATTTGTTTCCTGGAATCTTTCAATTTCTTTTCTGATTTCAGTTTTGACCCATTTGTTGTTCAGCATCATGCTGTTACATGTCCATACCTTTGTGGGCTTTGGGGAAGTGTTGTCGCTTTTGATATTTATTTTTATTCCACTGTGGTCTGAGAATGTTCATGGCAAGATTTAAACCGTATGGAACTTGTTTATGCTTGACTTTGGCCAAGGATGTAATTAATTTTGAAGTATGTCCCATGTGGTGATGAGTAGAATGTATATTCTGTGGTTATTGGGTGGAATAATCTGTAGATATCTACTTAGTCCATTTGGTCTAGTGTCAAGTTTAGGTTCTGGATCTCCTTGTTGACTTTTTTGCCTCGATGATCTATCTGTGACTCTCAGTGGGGTATACAAGTCCCCTGCTATAATAGTGTTACAGTCAATATATTTTTTTAGTTTATTTGGTAGTTGCTTTATAAATGCTGGTGCTCCTTTGTTAGGTGCATATATGTTTAAGATGGATATTTCCTTTTGATAGATTGAACCTTCTATCATCATTTAGTGTCTTATTGCATCTTTTGACATTTTTGATACCTTAAAGGTTGTTTTATCTGATATTACAATTGCAACTCTTGCCTTCTTTTGTGATACATTTGCCTGGAAACTCATTTTCTATCCTTTAACTTTGAATCTGTGTGTGTCCTTTGTAGTGAGATGAGTCTCCTGGATGCAGCAAATAATGGGGTCATGGTTTCCTATCCAGTGTGCCATTCTGTGTCTTTCCAGTGGTGCATTTAGTTCATTCACATTCAGACTGATTATTGGAATGTGATTGCTTAGCTCTGTCATGAGGTTTTTATAAAGCTTTTTCTTTGCTTGCTTGTTTTCTTTTGACTTGTGGGTTAGTGTATGTGTATGTTTTCAAGTTTATTGCTGCATTGTATTCTCTGTTGATTCTGTGCTCTGTTGTGATTCTTTTTTTTCTTTCTTCTGTGCTTAATACATTTTTAAGTGTCTCCTGGAGAGCTGATCTGGAAGCTGCATAATCTCTTAGGGATTGGATGTCTGGGAAGGATTTTAATTCTCCATCGCTGATGAAGCTGAACTTGGCTGAATAGGAAATTTTGGTTTAGATTGTTTATCATTGAGGACTTTGAATATAGGGCTCCAATCCCTTCTTGCTTGTAGTGTGGCACACTCTGTAGTTGTTCCTCTAATAAAATCTCTCTGCTCAGGGAGTGCAGCAGAGAAGAAGGATTGACAGTCTGGTTGGTGGGGATGCAGTCCTCCCCTCCCACTCTGCTATGGTCAGGGAGATCTCTGGTGGGGATATACAGGGAATTCCCTTCCCCAGGTATGTACTCTCAAGAGGTTGCCCGAGTCAGGCCTGTGCTCCAGTGGGTCAGGTATGCCAGGTGATGGTGTGCACCCTATGCCATGTGCTGGAAATCAGCTGAATTCAACAGGCTTTTCTCAGGCTTGTCCTGGCAGCAGACGTTTCTGTGGTGTTCTTGGGAACTGAACTCTAATTTAAGCGTGGAGGGAGCTTGCAAAAGCCCTCAGAGGAGGTACCCGGGTGGAGGCAACTGATTATCCCCTCAGATGGATTTTCACACTCTCATTAGCACGTGCCTTCTCATGTGGAAAGTCTTTGTTGTCACTTGTCTCTATGGAGATATTTACAGTGCGACCTGTTGGCCACCATATTAAGTTCTTCCCAACACTTTTCAAATATCATCCACCATAACCAAGTAGGCTTCATCTCTGGGAAGCAGAGCAGATTCGACACACACCAAGGCCATAAATGTAATTAAATACATCAATAGATGGAAAAATAAGAAGCGTATAATTGCATCATTAGATGCAGAAAAAGCTTTTGATTAAATCCAGCATCACTTCTTGTAACAGAAATCCTCAAACACCTGGACACAGAAAGAACATACCTCAAAATAACAATCGCCATCTATGATAAACCCAGAGACACCATACTGGTAAATGAACAGAAAATGGACGCATTTTTACTAAAAACTGGAACAAGTTAAGTCTACCCACTCTCACTCTTCCTGTTCTAAATTATGCTGAAAGTTCTAAGTAGAACAATTACACAAGAGAAGGAAGTTAAGAGTATCCAAATAGTAAAATAAGAAGTTGAGTTATACTTTTCTGTTGATGATATGATCCTATACCTCAACAATCCAAGATAATCTGCCAAAACCTCCTTGTATTGTTAAAGGACATTGGTAGAGTCTCAGGGTGCAAAATAAATGTGCAAAAGACAGGTAAATGAACATACACAAACAACAAACAGACAGAGAACAAAATAAAAAGCACAGTCATATTCACAATAGCTACAAAAAAATACCTTGACATCATTCTAACCAGGGAAGTGAAAGACCTTTACAATAAAAACTGCAAAACTCTTCTCAAAGAAATCCAAGAAGACAAAACAAATGTAAAAAATACTCCATGCTCATGAATAGGAAGAATCAACATTGCTAAGATGTCCATCCTGCCAAAGATGACTTACAGATTCAACACAATACCCACTAAATTGCCAACATCATTCTTCTCAGTCCTGGAAATGACAATACAGAAATTAACATAAAAGCATAAATGGCCATGAATAGCCAAATATTATGTAATAAAAGAAACAAAGTGGAAAGCATCACGTTTCCAGAATTTGAAATTTATTATAAGGTTACAATAATCCAAACACCTTGGAATTGGTACAAGAATAGGCATATGGCCCAATGGAATAGGATTGAGATTTCTGAAGCAAAACCTCAATTTCTCAACCAACTCATCTTCAACAAAGCCTCCACCTACAATCACTGTGGAGAAGAAACATACTCAGTAAATGGTTCAGGTAAAACTGACCACATGCATAAGACTGAAACAGATTTAGATACCTAACCCTGAATTGTACCCCACATTTAAAAATTTTTAAAAAATTAAAAAGAAACATGACCCCTATGTATCCCCATATACAAAAATCATCTCTAAAAAATCAAAGACCTAAATGTTAAACCTCAAACTACAAGAATCTTCAAAGATGCAGGAGACACCCTTTTGACCAATTCCTGATTAAAACCCAAAATATCCATGCTATAAGAGATAAGACAGACAAATGAGACCTCATTGAACTGAAGAGCTTCTGCAATGCAAAGGAGAGTGGAGAGACAACAAATAGAATGAGGAAAAAATTGCCGCCTATTTATATGACAAAGACCAAACATCCAAGATATACAAGGAAGACAAATGTGCTGAAAGGAAACAAACAAACAAACAAACAGACCCATAAAAATAGGCAAGGGACATGAATAGACATTTCTCAAAATATGATATACAGGTGGACTAATCACAAGAAAAAGTTCTCAGCCTCATTAATTATCAGAGAAATGTAAATCAAAGTCACAATTATATACCTCATAATCCAGTAAGAATGACCATAATTAATAAAAAAATTTAAAAAAACGGATGTTGGAGAAAAAGAAACACTTCTACACTGATGTTTGGAAAGCAAACTTGTTCAACCTCTATAGAAAATAGTGTGGAAGCTTCCAGGAGAACAAGAAATTAACATTCCTTATAACCCAGTAAAAAGTCTACTGGGAATATACCTGGAGGAATTCAAATAGCTCTACAAAAAGAATACCTGCAAATACATGTTTATTGCAGCAGTATTCACAATAGCAAAAACGTGGAACCATTCATTCTTCCCAATGAAACTGGAATGGGGGGATTCTAAACAAGATGGCAACAGGATACGTCGGACTTTGAGAGCCATCGTAAAAGAAAGTGTCCATACAGACTCTCTGTGTGAGTAGATGTGTGCTGGTGGATGAGTGAATAGCCACTTGAGGGGAAACTCAAGTTCATGCTCCTGGGACACCATGAAGTTGACTACAAACCCCATCACACTGATTGGAGAAACACACAAGCAAGAACTTCTAATGTTCATGTGACTCTTTTGAGAAGAATCAGTCGAATCCAGCTGATTCTTATCACCTGGCACCTGGCCCCCACCATCAACTGTTATAAAAAATCAGCTGGAGCCCTGGATTTGATCAACAGAGAGAGATTGGGGATCGCCAAAAAGGATCCCCATCCTTGGTGAAGAAACACCAATCGATGCCATTTTCTCTGTCCCAGGAACAGAGAGACCTGCATTGTCCCACCCAGCTCCACCCAGCTCTGCCAAGTCTCCACCTTGGGACCTAAGACAATCTCATCAAACTGGGAGAGACAGAAACCCTTACTACAAGCTGGATCAGACACAAATAGGTCAGATCTGAGTGACAGATTTGACAGACAGCAAGCCTGGTGAGTCCAGAACTGATTCATCCTCCATCCACTTTAGGTATCGGGCATCTGACCCAAGCTGTGAGCAAACTTATCTGCCTGCACTGAGAGTAAAGGGGAGGGCCTAGAGATCAAAGCTGAAAGGTTGCTGGATTTACAAGAATGACCTCAGAGTGAGTTTGATTCCTTTATTTTTCTGGCTGTTTGTTTTGATCATTTTTTTAATTTTAATTTCTTTTTTTCTTTCTGTTTTTCATAATGGTCTTGTACATGTGTTGATTTTGTTATTATACTGATTTTTTTTGCTAGACTTCCTGTTTGTGTACGGAAAAAGTATAACAATAGGGAGATTTTGGTTGCTCTGTGTGTTTGGATGATCATATGTTTAAGGGTTTTTTTTTTTTTACTCTTTTTTTGTCTTGTGTTCCTTTTCATTTGTTAGTTGTTACATCTGTCTGTTTTTCCTCTTACCCTTCACTCTCTACACCTTTCTCTTTAACCCACTCCTTTCTTTTTCCAATTTCTTTCTTTTTATTTCCTCATTTTGCTTCCAGGGACCAAACCTATACCCCAACTGCATGGACAGATTGTAATGCAGTCGGAAGTGCATTTCAGGGTGCCCATATACCTGTCACTGGATACTTGGATCTGCAGATACACTTTGAATCACAGTTCCCCTTTCGATTAAATCTCAAAACTGTAGATGTACAACCCCCAATGTACAACACAGCTTCAAAATTGAACAAGCAACAGTATTTACAGAAGGAACAATTGGAGATTGATCAAACAGAATTAAAATCAGTCCCACTGTGCCTGGACAAGAGAATTTAATAAGAGGAGAAAAAAGTGGGTTGGGCAGGGAAATATACAGGAATGAAGAAAAACTAAAAGAAGAATATGGGCCTCTCACAGAACCTTGTGAGGTCAGACACTGAGAAAACAGACTTCAGAACACAAACACCAAAGAGAACACCAGAATAATTGATCTCAAACTATAAACCCAGATATCAAGATATTAATAAAGAATAAATAGAATTGAGGATAGACAAGAGGAAAGAATGAAGGAGTTAATAACTGAGATTACAGCAGTAAGGAATATGGTGATTGAAATAAGTAGCAAACTGATAAGCATGGACAGAAGAAGAATTGACGAAAAAGAAGAAAGAATCTCAGATCTTGAGGATCAAAATGTAAAATTAACCCAGTCAAAAACATACAAAGGAAGCTTAAAAGGCAGAACAAAAGCTTCAAGACATGAGTGATTTTTTCAAGAGCCTGAACCTAAGAGTAATTGAACTTCCTGAGGTAGAAAGAGAGACAGAGACCACCCTGGAAAAAACATTCCAGGAAATTATTCAAGAAAACTTCCCTAATCTCACCAGCTATGCGACTATTCAAGCACAAAAGATTCATAGATCTCCTGTGAGACAACAAATGAGAAGATCATAGTAATTTGCGTGCAAATAGAAGGTATAAAGAAAAAATCCTAAAAGCAGCAAGAGAAAAAGGTTAGACTACCTACCAGGGAAGACCAATTATGAAAGTAGCAGATTTATCTATAGAAACACTTCAGGCTAGGAGAGCTTGGAGCCCAACCTTCAAAGATCTCAAAGATAAACAATTTCAAACAAGAATACCCAACCCAGCTACGATATGCTTCATTAGTGAGGCAGAATTAAAATCTTTCCCAAACAATCCCTAAAATCTTACACTGCCTCTAAACCAGTTCTACAAGTAGCAATTAAGAAAGTATTAAACACAGAAGAAAGGGGGGGAAATGACAATGTTCTTTACAAGAGTGAAGAAAAAAGATTGAAAACACACAAGAATCAACCCAAAAATCAAAAGAAAGACAACAAACAAACAGGAATAAAACAATTCTATAAGAATCTGATGACATGTAAAAACTCTCACATTTCAATAAATAGCCGGAATGTGAATGGGGTAGATGCACCACTGAAAAGACATACAATAGCAAAATGGATAAAATATCATGAGGCAACAAAATATTGTCTCCAAGTGAGTCATGTCTCCTGAATGGGCACTCTCACTGTTATAGTAACAGGATGTGAAATAAGATTTTGGGAGAAAAGAACACAAAAGAAAGTAGGAGTTGTGATCCTAATAGCAGACAAAATACAGTGTAAGCTATGAAAAACTAGAATGATACAGAATTTCACTACATAATGATAAAATGTTCAATGCATCAATAAGAAATATCCATCCTAAATATATATTCATTCAACATAGAAGCACCAACTTTCATAAAGCAGATTGCAGTCATACATAAAACAGATACTAACTCTACACTATCATAGCTCGGGTCTTTAATACCTCATTCACAACCCTAGACAAGTAATCAAGACAAAAAATCATCAAGGAAATCCAGAAACTCAATGTGACACTTGACCAAATGTACTTAATTGATACCTACAGAATACTCCACTCAAAGTCCACAGAATATACATTCTACTCATCATCACATGGAACATTCTCTAAACTTAATCACATCCTTGGTTATAAATCAAGCATAAACAAATTTCATAAAATTGAAATTCTGCCATGCATTTTCTCAGAACACAGTGGAATAAAAATAAATATCAAGAACAAAGTTCTCCCATAACTCACAAAGATATGGACACTAAATAACATGTTGCCAAGCAATTCCTAGGTCAGCATGGAAATCAAAACAGAGACAAAAAGATATCTGGACAAATGGAAATGAAAAAACATCTTATCAAAACTTTCAGGATGCCATGAAAGCAGTAGTAAGAGAGGAATTTATATTTCTAGAAACACACATGAAGAAAATGGAAAGATCACATGTTAAATGCCTAACAAGTCACGTAAGAAAGCTGGCAAAGCAAGATCACTAAAAACCTAACTCCAGCAGAAGAATCCAGGTCACCAAAATAAAATCCCAAATCTGGGACATAAAAGACAAAATGATCATTTTTTTTTTAAAAAAGGATGAAACAAAAAGCTGATACTTTGAAAGGATAAACAAGACTGATGGTCCCCTAGCTAGATTGACCAAGAAAAAGGGAACAAAAGCTCAAATCAACTCAATCTGAAACACAAAACATGAAGTCAAAACTGATCCTAAAGAAATATAAAAGATTACCAGAGACTACTGTGTACACGTTTATAGAATCAGACTTGAAAACCAATGAAAATGGAGGACTTTTAGACATCACACAACCTCCCCAGGTTGAAACAATAAGAAATCAAGACCCTAAATAGACCAATAACAATCAGAAAATTGACTATGTCATAAGAAATCTAACTACCAAAAAAAAAAGCCCTGGCCCAGATGGCTTTCCAGCAGAATTTTACAAAACATACAAGGAGGAACTGATACCAATCCTATTGAAAATACTCCAGGAGATTGAGAAAGATGGAACTCTCTCCAAATTATTTTATGAAGCTAACATCACATTGATACCCAGGTCATGTAAAGATCCAACAATGAAAGAGAACTACAGGCCAACATTCTTTATGAACATAGATGTTAAAATTTTCAACAAGATGCTAGCAAACCGGATTAAACAACATATCTCAGAAATCATCCACCATGACCAAGTAGGCTTCATCCTCAGGATTCAAGACTGGTTCAACATTTGTAAGACCATAAACACAATTAAATTCATCAACAAATGTAAAAACAATAATCAAATGATTTTGTCATTATGTGCAGAAAAAGCTTTTGATAAAATCCTGCACTCCTTCTTGATAAAAACTCTCCAACATCTAGGTATAGATGGAACATAACACTAAATAGTAAAAGCCATCGCCAAGATCCTCCAGCCAACACACGGCTAAACAGACAGAAATAGGAAACATTTCCCCTGAAAACTGGAAGAAGACAAGGATGCTCACTCTCACTCCCCTTGTTAAACATAGTTTTGGAAGTTCTAGCTAGTGCAATCAGAGAAGACAAGGTGATCAGGAAATCCAAATAAGAAAAGAGGAAATCAAGTTATACCTCTTTGCAGGCAACATGACTCTATACCTTGAAAACCTAAGAGAATCTGTCACAAACCTCATTGTACTGATAATGTAGTTTGGCAAAGTCTCAAAGTAGAAAACGAACAAAATGCAAAAAACAATTGCATTTTGATACACCAATAATAACCACACAGAAACTCAAATAAAAATCATGATTCCATTCATATTAGTCACACAAAAAAATGAAATACGTAGGCATATTCCTAACCAGAAATGTGAAAGAACTTTACAATGAAAACAGCAAAACACTGCTCAAAGAACTCAAAGATGACACAAACAAGTGGAAAAATATTCCATGTTTTTGGATTGGAAGAATCAACATTGTTAAGGTGTCCATTCTATACTTCTATACTGTTGGTGGGACTATAAACTAGTACAATCTCTGTATGAAACAGTGTGCATTTCCTAAAATGTTTATAACTCGACCTTTCATGTAACCCTCCATTCCCTTACTGGGATTATACCTGGAGGAACTCAAGTCACTCTATAAAAAAGATAACTGTGCAGGTATGTTTATCGCAGTATTGTTCACAATGACAAGAACATGGAAGCATCCATGTTGCTCATCAAATTAGGACTGAATAATAAAATGTTGTACATATACACAATGGAATATTATGCTGCCAGAAAGAAGAACAAAATCACAAACTTCACAGCATACTGGTTAGGCGTAGAGTCTATAATACTGAGTGATCTTTCACAAAAACAAAGAAGTGAATATCATATATTCTCACACATAAGTGGACCTTGAACAACTATAATAATACTATAAGAAAAGTATTGACAGTAACAGAAAACTGTGGGGGCTTGGGGGGTGTTTGGGCTCATAGTAGTGGGAATCTGCCTGAGAAGTAAGGGCACACCTGATCAACAAGGGTAACTGCTTATATGAATATTTGTATATATCCATATACAAATTATACATACACAATATTAAAATAAAATAATCAAAAGTTAAAAAAGAAAGAAAGAATTTTAGAACTTGAAGACTAAAACATGGAATTAACTGATTTGCCAAAAACAAGGAATGGAGACTGAGAAAAAAAGAACAAAGTCTACAAGTGATGTGTGTTATATCAAGAGGCTGAACTTATGCCTGATTTGTATCCCAGAAGTAAGAAAAATGGAGAACAACATGGAGTAAATATTCCAGGAGGTAATCCAAGAAAACTTTCCATATTTCACAAGAGATGTAACCAGTGAAGCACAAGAGATACAAAGTACTCAACAAGACTTCAAATGAGAAGATCTACCCCTAGATATACAGTAATTCACCTACAAAATGTAGGCACAAAAGAAAAAATTCCTAAAGCCAGCAAGCGAGAAAGACCAGACTACCTACCAGGGAAAACCAAACAGAATAGCAGCAGACCAATCATCACAAACACTACAACAAAGATGGGTCTGGAGTCTTATATTCAAAGTCCTCAAAGACAAACAGTTTCAATCAATAATTTTCTATCCAGGTAAGTACAGCTTCAACAGTGATGGATAATTAAAATCCTTCCAAAACATCCAATTCTTAAGAGATGATGCAGCTTCCAGACTATTTCTGCAGGTGACACTTAAAAAGGTATTAAGCAAACAAGAAATAAAAAAAAAGAATGACTACACACTTCCCTAGAGAACAGCAGAGCCCAGAATCAACAGAGAATACAGCTCAACAAATTGTATGCTGCATTCAGGAGACTCATCTTGCTATAAGAGATGCACACAGATTCAAAGTTAAGGGATGGAAAAGGAGTTTATCGGCAAATGGACCACAAAATAAAGCAGGATTTTCAATCTTAGTTTGAGTCAAAACAACCTTCAAGCTATGAAAAATATAAAAATATGCAAAAGGACACTATATAATGATAAAATATTCAGTCCTTCAAAAAGGAGTATCCATTCTGAATATATATGCACTCAAAGAGGAGCAGCAGGATTTAGAAAGCAACTACAAGGTAAACTGTGAAAAGGCACTGACTCTAACACTATTATAGTGGGGGACTTAATACCCCCACTAACAGCCCTAGATAGATCATCAAAGCAAAATTCAACAAGGAGATCCAGAATTTAAACTTGACAATTGACCACATAAACTTAATAGATACCTACAGTTTATTTCACCCAACAACTACACGGTATACATTGTACTCATCACCATGTGAAATGTACACCAAATAGATCATATCTTTCGCAATAAATCAAGCATAAATAAATTCCATAATTGTGAAATCTTACCATGCACATTCTCAGACCACTATGGAATAAAAATAAATATCAATACCAACAATATTTACCCAAAGCTTACAAAGACATAGACAGTAAACAACATGATGCTGAACAACTACTGGGTCAACACTGAAATCAAAGCAGAAATTAAAATATTCCTGGAGACAAAGAAAAATGTATAAACATCTTACCAAATCCTCTGGGATGCCCTGAAAACAGTTATCAGAGGGACATTTATAACTCTAGGAGCACACATCAAGAAAAAGGAAAGATCACAAGTTCAGAGCCTATAAAATCATCTAAGAGAGCTGAAAAGAGAAGACCACCAAAACACCAGCTTTAGCATAAGAATCCAAATCCCCAAATAAGAGCCCATATACTGAACATGGAAGACAAAAATATCATAGAAAACATATAACAAAAAAAAGCTGGTTCTTTGAAAGAATTAATAAGACTGATGAACCCCTCGTCAGAATGACCAATAAAAAGAGAGAGAAAGCCCAAATAAACACAATCAGAAATACAAAAAGATCAAATCACAACTAATACTAAAATAATAATAATAATAATAAACATTGTCAGAAATTACCATGTATACTTGTGTGGAAGCACGCAAGATAACCAAAATTAAATGGAGTACTTTCTGATATCATACCTCTTCCCCAGGCTGAAACAAGAAGACATTGAGACAACAAATAGACAAATAACCACCCAGCAAACTGACTCTGTAATATGAATACTGCTTACCAAAAAAAGCCCTTGAACAGATGGTTTTCCAGCAGAATTCTAGAAAACATACAAGGAGGGGTTGATACCAATTTTATGTAAACTATTCTTGGATACTGAAAAAGATAAAAAGATGGAATTCTCCCCAAATCGTTTTATGAAGCTAATATCACACTGATATCCAAACCGGGTAAAATTTAAAAAAAAATAGAGGACTACAGGCCAATATCCCTTATAAATATAGATGCAAAAATCCTCAACAAGACTTTAGCAAATTGGATCCAAAAACAGATCGTAAAAATCATCCACCATGATCAAGTAGGCTACATCTTCAGGATGCAGAGCTGTTTCAACATTTGCAAGTCCGTAAATGTAATTAAACACATCAAAAGTTGTAAAAACAAGAACCATGTAAAACCATGTAAAAACAAGAATCTCATCAGATTCAGAAAAACCTTTTGATAAAATCCAGTATCCTTTCTTGATAAAAACCCTCAAATACCTAGTTATAGAGGTATCATACCTCAAAATAGTAAGTGCAATCTATGACAAACTCGCAGCTAACATGTTGTTAAATGCACAGAAACTGGAAACATTTTTCCTGAAACCTGAATAAGATAAAGCTGCCCACTCTCTTCCCTCTTGTTCAGCATTGTGTTGGAAGTCTTATCTAGGACAATTAGACAAGAGAAGGAAATCCGTGGTATCCAAATAGAAAAAGAGGAAGTCAAGTTATCCCTCTTTGCTGATGATATAATTCTATACCATGAAAAACCAAAGGTACCTGTCAAAAGCCTGCTTTCACTGATAAAAAACGTTGGCAAAGTGTCAGGATACAAAACAAATGCAACAAATTGTTGCATTCCTATACACCAACAGAAAGCAGGCGGAGACCCTTATTAAAAGCAAAATCCCAGTCACAATAATCACACACAAAAAGAAATACCTCGGCATCTTCCTAACGAGAGAAGTGAAAGATTTTTACAGTGAGAACTACAAAACACAGCTCGAAGAAATCCAAGAAGACACAAACAAATGGAAAAATATTCCATGCTCATACATGGGACAAATTCACTTTGTTAAAATGTTCATCCTACCAAAGACAATCTACAGATTCAATGGAATGTCCATTAAATAGCCAACATCATTCTTGTCAGACCTGGAAATGACAATACAGAAATTCATATGGAAACATAAATGATCACGAATAGCCAAAAAAATAAAAAAAAAAAAAAATCCTTAGCAAAAGAAGCAAACGGGAGGTATCACACCTCCAGACTTTAAACTTTACTTAAGGCTATAGTAGTCAAAACAGCCTGATATTGGTATAAGAACAGGCATATAGACCAATGGAATAGGATAGAGTTTCCAAAAGCAAATTGTCAATTTTCTCAACCAGTTCATCTTTTCAAAGCCTCTAGAAACAACCAATGGGGAGAGGAGAATCTACTCAGTAAATGGTGCTGGGAAAACTGACTGATCACATACAGTAGATTGAAACAGGACGTCTAAGTATCATCATATACAAAAATTGACTCTATGTGGATCAAAAACCTAAAGATAAAATCTCAAACTATAAGAATCTTAGAAAACACATGAGACGCCCTTTTGGAGATTGGAACTAGCAACCAATTCCTTATCAGAAACCTAAGTGCCCATACCATAAGAAAAAAGATAGACAAGTGGGACCTCATCAATCTGCTGAACTTCTGCAAAGCAAAGGAAACCATCAAGAGAGCAGAGAAGCCGAGCTCGGTGGTTCAGTGTGTAATCCCACACCTTTGGGAGGCTGAGGTGAGTGGATTGCCTGAGCCCGCGCATTCGAGACCCGCCTGGGCAGCGAAACCTCATCTCTACAATAAATCAAAAAAACAGCTGGGCATGGTAGCATGCCTGTAATTCCGGCTACTCTGAAACCTGAGGCAGAAGGATCGCGGAGCCCTGCAGGTGAGTCTGGGGGGGTGGGAGCGGCCACTGCACTCTAGTCTGGGTGACCGAGTGAGACTCCAACTCAAAAAAGAGAGAGAGAGAGAGAGAGAGAGAGAGAGAGCAGAGAGCAGCCCACAGAATAGGAAAAATTTTTTGCCAAAAGTCTAAAACTAGGATCTACATGGAACTCAAATGTATCAAAAGAATAAAAGCAAACAGCCCAATCAAAAAGTGGGCAAAAGACATGAATAGACACTTCTCAAAAGAAGATAAAAGGGCAGCCAAAAGACATGGGGAAATATGCTCAGGCTCACTTATCATCAGAGAAAAGCAAATCAAAATCACATTGATATACCACCTCAGTAAGAATGGTCATCAATAATAAAACAAACAACAGGTGCTGGTGAGGATGTGGATTGAAGGAATACTTCTACAATGCTGGTGGGAATGCAAACTAGTGCAACCTCCTTAGAAGACAGTGTGATTATTTCTGAAAGAATCAATCATATTGCCCGTTGAAGCATGACAAAATGGACTAAAAAATGTGGTACATAAGCCGGGCTCGGTGGCTCAGCCTGTAATCCTGCGCCTTTGGGAGGCTGAGGTGAGTGGATTGCCTGAGCCCACGAGTTCGAGACCCGCCTGGGAAACTTGGCAAGACCTCATCTCTACAATAAATCAAAAAATTAGCCAGTCGTGGTAGCGCGCACCTGTAATTCCAGCTACTCGGAAGGCTGAGGCGGAAGAATCGCCGGAGCCAGCAGACGAGGCTGCGGTGGCCGGGAGCGGCCACTGCACTCCAGTCTGGGTGACAGAGTGAGACTCCAACTCAAAAAAAAATGTGGTACATATACAAAACGGCATATTATGCAGTGATAAAGAAGGACGGACATGTGAACTTTGCAGCAACTTGAAAGGATTTATTGTCCATTATTCTCAGTGATTTATCACAGAAACATAGAACAGAGTACCATATGTTCTCTCCCCATAAGCGTATGTTGAACAATTATCTTAAAGGATAGGCAATAGTGGAAACTGCAGGGATTGGAGGTGGGATTAGCAGTTGAGGGAAACTGCTGGGGGCGGGGCACATCACTTCAACAAGGGTACCTGGATAATCAACGTTTGTATACCTAACCCTGAATTGTACCACACATCTTTAAAATTAAATAAAAAAGAATAAAAACAAATAGCAGCCCTATTTAAAATGTATAAAAATATGAGTAGAATATTTTATTTTAATATGAAGATTTTGAAGGGTAATCTTTTTTTTTTTTTTTTTGAGTTGGAGTCTCACTCTGTCACCCAAACTGAAGGCCACCACAGCCTCGACCTGCTGGACTCCGGGGATCCTTCCACCTCAGCCTTCCGAATAGCTGGAACTACAGGAGCGCGCTACCACGCCTGGCTACTTTTTTGATTTATTGTAGAGATGAGGTCTCACTTGCCCAGGAGGGTCTCAAACCTGCAGGTTCAGGCAATCCACTCACCTCAGCCTCCTAAAGAAGTGGTATTACAGGCTGAGCCACCGAGGCTGGCGGATAATCTTGATATTCAGCTTTGGGCCAGTTTTTTAAAAAGTGACATTCAATTGATAAATTAAGAGGGAGAAGCACTACTTAACAAAATTATAAGACTGTATATAAGAGTTTCCAGGTCTGGATAATACAAAAGTCCACTTATTTACCCAGGTTGCTCCCTGATCTAATTTTAAACATATAAACCCAACATGTCAGCTTCATTCCCAGTTGACATCCATCAAGTTTGTGAATATGGTGACTTTTCTCCTAAGGGTCACACAGATATGAAAATGAACTTGTAGGAGAAGATGAGTCTTCTGAAATTTGCTTAGATGGGCCAGAAATGCCCCAACAGATTATCTCTCTATCTTCATGAACAGAGCTTTATCACATGCTCACATGGATATCAAGCCTGATAGGGATAAAAAAAGTTTCAATGGTATCGTCCATTTTTATCCTACAAAATGGAGAAATACTGACATGGAAGTTTTCAATAATTAAATTTTCATAACCTTAATATTACAATGACCATATCATTACATACATCCTCTCTGAATAATTCCTAGTGATAATTGATTTTCATCCCTACTCTCCATGTTCAAGACTGAGCTTCCAAAAGCACCAAGACACCAAAAGCAAAATCAGAGCAGTAAAATTCTACATATCATCATCACCATATTAAAGTGAACCAATATTTTTCTGAGCATAACTCTTTCTCTGAATACTTTATGTTTCTACTGTTTACAAAGACCTTAGCACATTCAATTCCCCTCAAACATCTTTCCTCCAGTTTCTCTAGGTTCATATTCTGTACTTGGTTTCTGCTCTAACTCTTATAAAATTTTATTTTATTTTATTTTAAAGATATGGTGTACAATTCAATTTTTGGTTTACAAGTGGTCATGACTTCTTTACAGAGGTGAAACTGAGCTGTCAGAACTTCACTTAAATCTGAACATGAAATTCACTGCTTCGTTTAATTATTTTTCTGGCCATCATGATTGACTTCTCCTGGTTTGTTTAATTTGAAGATATCATCACTAAATATGCACACCAGCTCTTTTTGTCTCTATGACACTTTGATTTAGGTTTTTCCACTAAAATTTTACCGTAATCCAATGTCCCGCCACGTTTGCTTCTAATAATACCCAGAAGTGTCACAAGATCTTTTGTTTGACCAGAATAATTATTTCTTTGCTTGGGGTGAACATACCCTAGCAAAAAAATTAAATAAAATGTTTGCCAGCCTATTATATTTCCTTACCTATGAGTGAGGGTCCATATTAGTCATGCTCCAAGGTCACTATTCCCCTAAAAGCAAAAATTTTCCTTCTGTATCTGCTCAAAAAAGTTCAATAAATGACATGGTAACGATGATGGTAAATGGTGAGTGTGATCTCACCTGGTTCTGGATACTGAGTTTGTCTTTTACCTTTGATGTCCACAGAAGGTAAGCCTACCTACTCTAATAAGAGGGTCCAGTTTTTTCAATTTCTCTGCATCACCCAACTGGATGACACACTTGTACCACATTCAGGAGTAAAGCACTTAGTATTTAGTTAACTGAATGAATATTGAATGCCCAAGTTGTAATTTCCCACATGCAATGGTTTGTTCATGTGATTTAATAGTGGAAAGGACTATTCAAACACAGATGACCATTAAATGATCAACATGTGATGATGTTTGAGCATCAGTGATTTCCTCTTTATCCCAAGTGGGAACCTCCAAGGCAGGGTTTGTGGTTTTTGTACACACAGCATGAGTACTGAACAGAACTCCTTTCAGGTGTCCAGGGAGGGTAATGTCAGTAATGTTGTAAAAGAGAATCTTCACCAATGTTGACTTCCATTTAGAGAATTTACGAATAAAATTCTCACCACAATCCCCCAACTACCTCTTTTCATACAGAAACATAGAAAGGTCAGGCCACATTCTCAGGGTCACGCATTAAGAAGAATTGTAGATATGAACAAGTACATTCTTATAATACCTCAGACACAAACTCAAGACTCACAATGTCTCAAGAAAGCAGGTCACTGGTACTTCAAATAAAAATAAATACTTCCCTCTAACAACGATAAGCCTGCCCCTCTCATTTCCCCATAAATGAGATGGGAACACACCTGACATGCATGTCTTGGTTTACTATGTGGAGTCCCGTTAGTTTATTATTAGCCTTCTTCATTTTTCATTGTATTTGACTCATTTTTTATCAGCTCATTGAACCGGTTCATAATATTTATTTTATGTCAAGTAATTAATATATCATTTTCAGTGGTGTTAGTTAACTTTACTGCTACAGTCACAAATTTACACCTCATTAAATAAAGCTCAGAGGGAGGTGGGCACATCCTGGATTACACATTGTGTAGGAATGGAATGTGCTCTGCTTTTCACCACTACTTAGTACAAAAACTCAGGCCAATCCTAGGCTCCACTGATTCAGGGCATAGAGGGTAGTACTCCTGGGTATTATTTTAGGGTACCTGCTTATTGGATGGGGAGATTTCCTCTATCTATTGTGTTCTTATTCTTTCCTCAAACTGCTCATTTTCAGTTTTCTTGCTAAGAGTTACATATGTTCTCTCCCATGATGTGGCACACACGTTTACTGACAGGCATTTCCATAATCTTAGCTGAGTGATGTTTATCTGGAGCAGAAACTGGTGGAGGAACAATCTAGAGCTTTGTACACACGTGGCAATTACTGTGAATGTTCGGAGGACATGTATGAACAAGAATTAAGGGGAGAGCTTTGAGATCTTGACATCCTATTTTCCGTGGATATCCCCTTCAGTAACGTCTAGGTTCTAAAAGTTGTACTGCAGACATATTCTCTCTCTCTGAATTTGTGTGGCCTAATCATTAAGAAAAGCACAGTCACCATCTCCAGATAATCTACAGGGGAAGAATTTCTCCAGACCTTATACTATGTGGAAAAAGAAATTTTTACTTGACTTTGAACTGAACAACCAGTTTTCCACTGCAATTGAAATAAGTAAAACTATCGAATAGTTTAAAACCCAGTGCAGTAGTCTGGAGATGTACTTAGCATGTACTTCCCAAGGCTGCACTTGCAACTTGTTTTATTTAGAAATACTACAAAAAGAGAGTCAAACAAATAGGCGTAGGTAGGTGAGGGAGATGCTTCCCATGAATTTAATACTTGGAAAACTGGCAAATTTGGATCACATTGCTGCAAAAATCAACCTGTATGTATGTGTGTAGTTGGAATGATAGATATGAAATGGGTTTTACACCACAGGTATCTGCATCTGTAGGTATTCTCAAGTGCAATATTCAACTGGATGTGCCTACAGAGAAAAGAGTCTCCATTGAAATCCCCAAGTTTCAGAGCATCTGAAGCCCAAGGAAAGGCCATCTCTGGAGTTTTGAAAGAATTCTTTTTTGAATCATCCTGCAGAGTTAAATAGGCTTCATAATGCCAATTTCCCACTTCAGGGGATGGTGTGCAAAATGTAGCCTGTCACTATCGGAGAATTCTGACTGGCAGTCCCTTAATATTGGGCTACAGACCATGAGAGGAACAAGCTCCCTGAAGCCAGAAAGAACCTCCCTGCAGGGAAGGAAATGAGCTGCAGGGGGTGCTCAAGACACACGCAGACAGCATCCAGTCTTGAAGCATGTGCACCTGAGGCTGGGGAGGAGTTTCCTCTCAGGGCTTGGCTCTTTCTTTTTCAATGTAGCAATCTTAAGTAGGGAGTCAACAAGCTTCTGGTGTGATTTTACATATTTTGTTCTGCTGGGAAAAGTTATATTACTTAAGAAAGCAGTAAGAACTCCATTGAAAGACAAGTTTCTAGGAGTGTAGATATGGTCATAATGAGGACGTGAAGAATAAGGGTGATTTTAGCAACTTAATGAGTGCAGAATTGTGGGAGAGAAACTGACCCCCACTAAGACATTCACACTCCAGAGCTATGTAACCCTTCCTGGGTTGGGTGTGTGACAGGGCACTGTGGTAATCACAGAATGTGGCAAGTGTGTAGACTAAGTGGAAAAGAAGTAAACATGTAAAAATGAAAATCTACAGATTTGAACTGGAAGTTTATAAGTACCGTGGGAAAATCCATTACTTTCATTTGACAATAAAACACAAACGTATTCAAGACATAAATTTTTGACAAGATATTTAGAGCCATCAGTTTACCAAAAACCACATACAATTACTTTTGTTAATTGGATCAGAAACTGCACCCAATCCTACCTCATCGTGCTAGTCTTAAATCAAGATTCTTTCTAAAGAAGAATCTGGTAGAGCCAAACACACAGAGATGAGCTGAAGAAACTCTCAGGAGTGCTCAGGGGATCTCAGAGGTGTCTACAGTACTTCCAGTACATATACAAGGGCCAATCAGTGGTCACTCTCTCTGAGTGCCATGCTGGTGCTTGATGGGACCAAGATTGGGTGACAATACCTGTTCAAGTCTCAGATGATCCAGGTGGCCCCCATGCTAATCAAGTAGGTTTCAGTAAAAACCATGTCCCTAGGGAAGTTGTTTTTCAATGGAGTTATGTCCACACAGAGTTCTGCGATATGACAAGGGCCATATATCTTCAAGCAGGATTAGGAATTAGATGTCAACATAAGACTGTTACATGCTTCATGTGAAATCTAGCTTCTCTTTCTCAAACTAGGTCAGGATTGGGCTATAAATTGTCTGCCTGATGTATGTGCAAGTGACCCAAGATCTTCTGAATTAAATATGGATACATCTGTGACCTGAGAACATCATGCAACAACACATGCTTCTTCTACAGAAATCACTGAAAGCACAGCTCCTCACATGTACTGGACCTGAAGGATCTTCTTCTTGGTGGCAATAGCTACAGGTAAGAGGATTCCCAGTCCTAGGGTTGAGGAGGAAACCAAGACCAATCAAGGAGGATTTTATCCACTTCTGTCTATCCTCCACGGGTGCCCACTTCCAAGTCTAGTTGGTGCAGTATGGTGATAAGGAGAGAAAGTCTGGGGCCTCAGAGGAGGTCTCCTGCAAAATTTCTGGATACACATTCACCAGTTACTATATGCACTTGGGGCAATAGGTTTCTGGACAAGGACTTGAGTGGATGGGATGTGTTGACATTGAAGATGGTGCCACAAGCTATACACAAATTTCCAAGGCGGAGTCTCCACAACTGGTGAACAATCTATTAACACAGTTTACATGGAGTTGAAAAGTCTGAAAACTGAGGACAGGAACATGTATTATTGTGTTAGATGCACAGGGTGAAATTCCACATCCTGTGAGTTTCAGAAACCATGAAGGAGAAAGCAAGCTATGTTCTGTGCATGAGGCATTGACACGGATTATGAGGATAAAGGCTTCCTTAGAACATATAGTTAGTCTATTGGAGCAAAGGAACAATAGCAATGTGAAAATACTGCAATTATATGGGAAATTTGATATACAACATTTACTCTGAAATATTGTTTTATATTTTCATTCAGAGAGTGGGAAAGAAATTGAATGAATGAAGTAGGGATGAGAATACTCTTGAAGATAGCAGTGTGAACCTGAGTTTTTTAATCAGTTTTGTAAATTTAAAAATATATATATATATTTTATAAAACTACTTGATTCCATTTTAGCTCTACCAAAAGTTGTCAAAATAACTTCCATTTTATGAATATTTCCTTCTCATCAGCAATGCATGATAGTACTTTTTCCTCCACATCGTCACTCTTATTTGACATCATCAGTGTTGTCTATTTTACCCATTCTGATTGGTTATCAGTTGTATTTCATTGTTAAAAAAACACATTTTCCTCATGAAAATTATATTAAACAAATTTCAAATAGTTTTTGATGAAATTTCTAACCTACATGGAAGATATTTGATTTAAATTATCTTTCAGATAAATAATATATGTCTCACATTAAATAAAAATTAGTTAATGTAAAAAATGATTCAGGAAAGAAGTGTGAAAACTTTGATCCTTATTAAAATAAAGAACAAACATTGTTAAGACTAAAGAGACTTAAAGAAGATGATAAGACAATGTATAAATGGAGATTATGATTTTCTTGTTTTTGTCAATACTCTTGACTGGGTCTCCCTATAGACTTCCTTAATAACGTCTGAGAGTAATAGAATTATTTTAGGCTTTTCCCGTGTTTATTACATAAGAGCTTTACAGATGGGATGATAAGGCATGTGGTAAGGGACACTGTTTATAGTCAGCGTTTATAGGCCAGAGGGATTCACATGGGCTTACAAAATGTCCTTAGATTGACTTATATTGCAAGGGTCTGAAATTGTGATGTGGATTGCTGGGGATATATCACACTTCACTCACATCATCATTTTAAGTGGAATCCCACAACTCCAAAAAGGATGTGGATCAGCAGACTGCTGAACAAAAGGTTCAGAGACTACCTGGTTAGGAACAAACTCACCTGGTTCTGAATATTTGGTCTGCTTCTTCTTCTCTTTCAAACGGAGTCATCTCAACTTGTTCAGGTACTAACAAAGGGATTCAGTTTTGCTCTGTTCATCTAACTTACCAAATATTTGGTGACTCACCTATTATCTATATTCATGGAAGTATATTGTTTATTATTAAATTGACTTACAAAATGTAATGCCCAGGTTGAAATACCCTACATTGAAGAGTTTGCTCATGCCATCAATGGAGGACAAGCCTTGCATGGAAAGACAAATCTAAATTAGTCAACAGAAGTCTAAGAATACAGGGCTTGGATTCATTGTCCTGCTTCGTATCATTGGTGTGTGGTGCCAGTCAGAACAGGACCTGAGTTCCTTGTGCACACAAAGAGGAAGGCTCACATAAGTTATATACATTTCCCAAGGTGGGTACTGTCACTAACTTCAGAGAAGAGAATATCCACCATTGCTGATCTCCTATTAGAGAGTTTATGCATAAATCTGTCATACTGCTCTCAAAGTAAATAGACAACCTTCCAAACAAAAAAAAATATTGCAAATTATTGCTCTAAAAAAAAGCAACTAATAACAGAATCTATAAAAAAATTCAACAGAAAAAAGTACATTAAAAATTAGACAAAATAAATGAATGATACTTCTCAAATGAAGACATACAAGTATGCCAAACGCATGTGAAAATATCACTAATCATTAATCAATATCACTAATCATCACTATTACTAACCATCAGTTAAATGGAGATTAAATTCACAATGAGGTACTATATCACACAAATTAGAATGGCTATCTTTTAAAAAATTTTTTAAAACACAGATGTTTGCAAAGCTGTGAAGAAAATGGAGCTCTTAAACACTGGCAGCGAAAATATACAAGAGATGAAGTCTTGCATGAAGTTGTTTGCAGATTTCTCAAATAACTAAAAATAGAGCCAACTTTCAAGTCAGTCATCTCATTACTGAGTATTTATCAAAGGAAAAGGGAATGATTCAATCAAAATGATACTTGCATTTGTATGGGTTTCACAGCACAATAAGCAATAGCATAGTGATGGAATTAACCCAAGTTCCTATCAACAGTGGATTAAATAATGAAAAGGTGGTGCATATATGCCAATGAATTCTATGTAGTTGTTAAAAATATGTAATCTTAAATTTAGTGACAACATAGATACATCTGAAGGCCAATATCCTAAGTGAATTACCTCAGAAAAAGAGAATTGAATGACATATATTTTCACCCATAAATTGCAACAAAACAATGACTACACAGCCATAAAGATGAAAATAATACACATTGGGAACTTCAAAATGGGAAAGAGAAATAGGGAGCAAAGGGATGAAAATGTGCCTATTGGTTTCCATGTTAACTATTTCAGTGATGTCTTCACTAGTAGTCCAAACCCAGAATTATGCCATTTTTTCATGTAACTAACCTGCAAATGTACCCATTGAATTTGAAAATTTAAAAATACACAAAAAAAGTAGAAACAAAATAGTAATATTAGTGATTTTGATTATCATCACAAAGCATATATTTATAGTAATAAGCAACCATGTTTCCCAAATGCTATCAATATTGCCAAACTACTCCAGGACACTCCCACCTACTATGGGTCCTGTCCTTTCCTGAGTCCTCCCAGTTCAGAGCTAGCTATATAGCAGGAAACATGCAAATAGAGTCCTTCCTCTGCTAATGAAAATCAGCCCAGCCCTGACCCTGAAACTTTGGGAGAGGAACCCCAGCCCTGATATTCTCAGGTGCTTACATTCAGAGGTCAGGATGGAACACAGACAGCTCACCATGGAGTTTGGCCTCATCTGGGTTTTCCTTGTTGCTGTCTTAAAAGGTGGCTCACAGAGACTAAAGATATTAATTATGTGAGAGGATGTGAGTAAGAGAAACAGAGAATATGTGTGTCATGTCTGACAAGGTTATCTTTGTGTTTGCAGGTGTCCAGTGTGAGGTGCAGCTGGTGGAGTCTGGGGGAGGCTTGGTCCAGCCGGGTGGGTCAATGAGACTTTCCTGTTCAGCCTCTGGATTCACTTTCAGTCAATACGGAATGCACTGGATCCGCCAGGTCCCAGAAAATGGATTGGAGTGGGTGGCAGTTATATGGTATGATGGAAGTCAGAAATATTATGCAGACTCCGTGAAGGGGAGATTCACCATCTCCAGAGACAACAACAAGAATATGCTGTATCTGCAAATGGACAGTCTAAGAACTGAGGACACGGCCCGGTATTACTGTGCAAGTTACACAGTGAGGAAAAATTTGTGTCAGCCCAGACAAAAACCTCCCTGCAGGTATGCAGGACAGAAGTCTGCTGCAGGGGGTGATCAGGACCCACTGATTAGAGTTAACTCAAGAGTACTGAGCAGATGGAGGTTAAGAGTTGGTTTATTTTCAGGGTGTGGAACTTCCTCCCTATCTGTCAGTTACCCAAGAAACCTAATTTTAGAAGTCTGCCTGTTGATGACATCTCTAAATATATAAATAACATGATACTATTAGGACATATTCTCACAGGCAGGAAACATGCACAGTGTCATGTACATTGATGCAAAGTCCTCAAGCATGATCAACTGGTTCAAAGCCCTGAGAAAGACAAGGGGTACCTGGGGGGAGTTTCTATTCAGTCCTATGTCACGGAACTCAGTGGAGTTGCCTGATTATAACAGTCACTAGAGACTCTGATGAAAGTCAAGAGAGAGTATAGGCAGGGTTAGGGTCATCTTAAACCTTACAGTTTCCCATCTTACCATTCTTCTGACACAAAGTATGCAAAACAAACTTGCCACAGATCTGGGGTCCCTTTTAGCTTATAACCCATTTTCTTACTTTTTACTTGTTCTTGCTTTTCAATTTGCTTCTCCTGATCCTTGAAGAGCAAAGATGTGATCCCTCTGGTCTAAATCTCTGGGCTGAAGTCCTTTACTAGAGCTCAGGTGTGGCCCACTCAATTGCTCCTGCAGCCAAATGACTGAGGTTGATGGGATCTTCTTTACTCACTATTTCCCTAACACTCCTTGTACTTTTGTGCAGAATCACCTGGGAATTGAAAATGGCCATTACTACTGAATGAATATATTACTGTGAATAGGCCAAGTAAGTTAGCTCAAATTCAAAAGGAAAATAAAAGTTCAATGGAGCAGCAACAGGCACTTTAGATTTCAGAGAATATAAGGTGGAAAAAGAGTTTTCATGGCAGAGTTCAACAGAGATAAATGAGTGAAGTACCAGAACTCAGGGCAGAAAGTTTCCCCTTGAAACTTGCCATTTAACTAGAGACCTGCTCAACCCAGGCCCCCTGTTTTGTAGAGTCCCCTGTTTCTCCCAAGCTCTGGAACTGACCAAGGGAGATACCAACAGTGGGTACAAGGCAAAGACTCCAGGTACAGCAAGAGGTATTCTCTCAGAGCTAGGTCCCCAAGGAAGACACCATAACCAATTCATAAATTTAAAAAAATAATAAAAATAACATAAATAAAAATAACTCTCTAGATATGTCAGATGAAGAAGTCAAATATTGGTTTTAAGGAAGCTCAATGTGATAAGAGACAAAGCTGAAAAGTTATACAAAGTAATCAGACAAGTCTAGATGTTAAAAGACTGACACAATTTAAAAAACAGACCTGAACAACTTATTGTAGGAAATATAAAGCATGGTAAAAAGCTTTAATTATAGACTAGGCCAAGTAGATGAATTAATCTCAGAGCAAGGAGACAAGTCTTTTGAATTAATGCAATGAGAGTAAATTAAGAAAAATATCTTATTTTCAATTTTAATTAATTAAATACTTATTTATTTTCATCTTATTTTATGAATTTTTTTTGAGTTGGAGTCTCACTAGGTCACCCAGACTGGAATGCAGTGGCCGCTCCCGGTCACCGCACCCTCGCCTGCTGGTCTCCGGCGATCCTTCTGCCTCAGCCTTCTGAGTAGCTGGAATTACAGGCATGTGCTACCATATCCGGCTGATTTTTGATTTATTGTAGAGATGAGGTCTCACTGCCCAGGTGGGTCTTGAACCCGTGGGCTCAGGCAATTCACTCACCTCAGCCTCCCAAAGTCATGGGACTACAGGCTGAACCACCAAGCTCAGCTTAATTATTTATTTAATAGTTTTTATTTTCAAGATGTGAGGTACATTCAGGATTAGGTATACAAGTGGTCATCGTCCAAGTAAAGTGTGGGCCTCCCTTTATCCCACACTTTGTCTGGTTTGAGATGAGGTACCCTTATTAATATTGTGTCCCACCATCATTCACCCATATATCACACTACATCTAATACCTTTCTAATAGTATTAGGGTAAGTGTTGAGGGTCCTCTTATGAATGAGACCATGTGGTACCCTGTTCCTTTTTTCTGTGATAGATCACTGAGTATGATAGACTCTAATACCATGCAAGTTGCTGCAATTTCCATATGTTTGACTTCTTTCTGGCTATGTAATATTCCATTGCGTATATGTACCACATATATTTTTCATCCAGTCCAGTTTCAATGGGTAGCAGCGCTGGTCCCATGTTTTCACTGTTAAGAATAGTGCTACGATAAGTGCATGGGAAGGTAATTTGTGTAGAATAATTTGAGTACCTCCACGTGTATTCCCAGTAAGGGGATTGCTGCATCATATGGAATGTCAACTTCTAGTTCTTTTAAAAATCGCTACACTGTGTTAGAAAAAGCTGCTCTAGTTTGCATTCTCACCAGCATGCAGATGCATTCCTTTTTCTATGCATCCTCACCAGCATCTGTTGCTGTTGTTTTTTTTTTTAAATGATGGCTATTCTGACTGGGGTTAGGTAGTACCTCAATGACGTTTTGATTTTCATTTGTCGGATGATTAGTGAGGCTGTGAACTTTTTCATGTGTCTGTTGCTTTCCTGTATAATTATTTTGAGAAATGTCTATTCATGTTTTTTTCCCATACTTTAATGGGGCTGTTTTGGTTGTTTGTTTTTCCTTTGGACATGTTTGAATTTCTTGCAGATCCTGTGTGTTAGGTTTTTGTCAGGTAGACAGTTGGCAAATACTTTTCTTATTCTGTGGGCTGTCTCCCTGCTCTCATCGTGGTTTCTTTTGACTTTCAGAAATTTTTCAGTTTGATAAAGTCTAACTTGTGTATCTCATCTCTTATGGCATGAGCACTGGGGGATTTGACCAGGAATTGTCTGCTTGTTCCAATTTCAATGAGTGTCTCTTGCTTTTTCTGAGATTATTATAATTTGAGGTTTTAGATCTTGTTTCTAATGAACAATGACTTTGAGAAATATGAAAAAATGTAAAGCAGTTAAATCTACAAATCAAGCACAGTCTACCAGGAAAAGATGTTAAAATAGAAGACATGAATGTTTTATTCCAGGAAATAATTCAGGGACATTTTTCTTCTTTTAAGACAGATCTACACATTCAGCTGGAATAAGCTCACAGAACTTATTCAAGATGCATTGCAGAAGAGCTTCACAAAGGCATATCGTGGTCAGACTATCCAGAGTCAATGTGAAAAAAAATCAGAAAAAAGAATCACAAATCACCTATGAAGGAAATCACATTAGACTAACAGCAGACTTCTTGGGTGATACCCTACAAACCAGAAAAGATTAGTGTGTCTTTATAAATGAAAGACAAATACACTTCTTCTCAGACAGACAAATCCTAATAAAATGTGTTAGCAATAAACTGGCTATACAAGAGATGCTCTTAGGTGTCCTAATTAAGAAAAGGAAATGATGATACTTGCTGTCATCCAAGGTCACATAAGTACGAAATGCACAGTTTCTATAAAGCACCAAAATCCCAAGAGAGTTAGCTAACAACACTATGGAAGAAACAGAAACCACACCTATCAATATTAACCCTGAATGTATATGGATTAAATGCTCCCCTCACAAGATAATGATTGAAAAACTGGATTTAAGTAAAGATATGCAGTATTATGCTGCCATAAGAGACCCATCTACTAGCTAAAGACAGCTCAGACTCAGTGTTATTGGATGGAAAAATAGATATTATGCAAATGGAAAACCAAAAAGAGCAAGAGTGGCCTGCCTCATATTAGATAATACAAACTTTAAATCAACAATGATTTTAAAAAGTGCATTATAAAATGATGAAAGGTGCACTTAAACAGAGATTTAACTATCTTAAATATATCATTACCCAACTCTGGAACACCCAGATTCATGAAATCAACACTTCTTGACCATCAAAAGCATTGATAGCAATACAATATACAGGGAAACATAGCAAAATCAGTGAATGAAAACAAAAATAAAACTACAGGTCAATATCCCTGATAACCATAGATGTAGACATACTCAGCAAAATACTGGTGAACAAAATTCAGCAATACAATAAATAAAAATGTTTTAAGATCATGGGAGTTTTATTCCAGGATTGTAAGAATAGTTCACAAATTAGTAAATGTGATTCATCACATAATCAGAATTAAAAACAGAAAACATGCAGTCATCACTAAGATATACATAATGCATTTCATAAAATCCAACACTTACAGATAGAGCCATTACAGAACTAGGCATTAAGGAACATACCTCAAAATAAGAAAATCCACATATGATAAACCCACAGCCAATTTCATATTTAATGGGGGAAATTGAAATTATAACCTCTCAGAATTGTAACAACAGAAGCATATCCATTCTCACCACTCTTATGCAACACAGCATTGAAAATCCTAGCAAGAACTATCAGGAAATGGATAGGAAAAAACACATTCAAATAGGCAAGGAGGAATTCAAAGCATTTCTGTTCACTGATTACATGAATACATTGAGAGGAAAACCTGAAGAATATTTCATGCGACCTGATAAACCAATTTAGTAAAGTTTCTAGATACAAACTCAATTTGCAAAAATCAGCATAATTTCTTTTTTCTTTTTTTTTTGAGTTGGAGTCTCTGTCCCCCAGACTGATTTTCAAAAGCACACCGAAATTAACAATGGATAATGAATACCCTACTCACTACACGGTACTGGGAAAATTGCCTAGTCATATGCAGGTGAAGGAACCTGTAGTGTTACCTTACACCGTATAAAAGTTAATTCAAGTTGGACGAAATGCATTCATGCAGGACTTGAAACTAAACAATTCTCAGAGTCAAACCTAGTAAATTCTGTATTATGGCATTGGTTTTGGGAAAAATCTCCAACAGAAAATGCAAAAAAGATAAAAATTCACATATAGGACATAATTAAGCTAAAAGAGGAAGCACAGCAATAGAAATAATCACTTTGGTGAACAGAAACCCAAGAAATGAGAATAAATATTGCAAATTATTCCCTAACAAAGGATTAACATACAGAATCTACAAGAAAATCAAAAAACTTAATATGGAAACAACAAGCAACCTCATCAAATGTGTACAGAGGACATGGGTAGACATTTTTCAAAAGAAGACACACAAGCAGCAAACTTGTAAATATTGCTCAACATTACAAATCAACAAACAAAAGGAAATTAAAACTACTATCAGATACCATCTCATACTAGTCAGCATGTCCATTATTAAAAGTTCAACAAAGAGCAGATGTTGGCAAAAATACAAAGAAAAGGGAACACTCGTACACTCTTGGCAGAAGTGTAAACTATTTCAACCTTTGTGGAAAATAGTATAGCAATTCTTCAGTGAATTAAAAATTGTAGTATCATTTGACCAGTAATCCTAGTACTAGGAATCTATCCAAAGAAATAAAGTGATTGTAAAAAATAATATGGACAACTTGTGCTTTTGCAGTGTTATTTACAATATAAAAATGATGAAACCAACCAATGTGCCCATCAATAACAGCATAAAGAAAATGTGATATATACATATACATATATATACACACATATATGTGTGTGTGTATATGTGTATATATATATATATATATATATATATATAGGAATAATATGTAGCCATAAATAAACTAATGTATGTTATTGCAACATGAATAAAGGCAGAGAATATCATCTTATGTGAGTTATCTCAGAAAAAGATTTTAAAAATAGATTAAAAATTACTAGACACGGATTAAAAGCAGCAAGGCAAGGAAGGTGCATTAAATTTCAAACTGTATTTATTGGTTATGATTTTCACTCTATAGAAATGGGTCAGCCGGGCTCAGTGACTCAGCCTGTAATCCCGCGCCTTTGGGAGGCTGAGGTGAGTGGATTGCTTGAGCCCTCAGGTTCGAGAACCACCTGGGCAGCGAGACCTCATCTCTACAATAAGTCAAAAAATCAGCCGGGCGTGGTAGCTCATGCCTCTAATTCCGGCTACTCAGAAGGCTGAGGTGGGAGGATCACCGGAGTCCAGCAGGTCGAGGCTGCGGTGGCCAGGAGCGGCCACTGAGCTCCAGTCTGGGCGACAGAGTGAGACTCCAACTCAAAAAAAAAAAAAAAAAAAGAAATGGGTCAACTGAAGCTGAATACTCACCAGTATATAATATGTTCATGGAACAAACAATAATATGTTCATGGAACAAACATGCAATTGTACCCCCTTAATCTAAAATAATTTTTTAAAAAATGTTTAAAATGGAAAATACACACATTCACACACACATATATATGAAACCACAATCAAAATGTGAAATGCAGTGAGAAAAAATGCATATCTCCAAGTTATGTTTCTTTGTGTTTGTATCTTCATCAATTTATCTCACCTCTCTGATATATTACTCTAAGCAATAAGGAGGAACTAAAATACCCCTTCAACATTTCACTTAGAAATTCCCTCAAATATTGTGCAGTCATAAAAAGGACAAACATATGGACTTTGCAGCAACTTGGATGGATTTATAGTCGATCATACTAAGTTAACTATCACAGAAACAAAGAAGAGTGTTCTATATGTTCTCACTCCTAAGGAGACCTTGAACAATTATAATACTATAGGAGGGGCATGCCTCATTAACTATGGTATCTGCATAATCAACATTTGTATACCTAATCATGAATTGTATCCCACATCTTTATAATAAAAACAAAATTGAAAAGAAATCCCCTCAGCTAAATATTCAATTTTAGTACTCTCATGTTCTACATTAAACAATGCAATAAAAATCAAATGCAATTCAGTCATGTTATTTACCAGTTTATTACAAGGAAATTCTTACTTAGAGTTCCCAACTTCATTGTCCTAATTTCCACCTGAAACCACAGAAGAGGTATCTTTAATGAGTTCATATTTCTATACACATTCTGATCACAATTATGTGTATATTCACTAAGAAACAGTAACTTAGATCTTACTCTCCTTTTCTCCTCCATTCTTTTTGACCCCTAAACAGATTCACCATTCATATGTATATTTCTCCTGTTTCTTTAAGGAATTATAGGCTTTTGATATTCAACTCAAAAATATTTGAGCCTTCACCCATCACTCAGTTCCAAAGCAACACACACTATAGGTATGTACTATAGAAGTTCCTCATTTCTATTCAGAATCGATCTCAGTCGACACATGCTGCCATTATAAAATGTCATGGACAGGGCAGGTTGAACATCAGAAATACATTTATTTAAACTTCTGAGAGCTTGGAAATACAAGATCAAAATGCAACATGATCCATTTTGCTGTGAAGAATCAGTTTCTAGCTTGCAGATGGAAGCCTGCCAACATGTGATGGAGATAGAAGCAGAAAACCAATACTGACAGAAAATAATCACCCTCCTCCACTTATCATCTCACTTAACCATAATAACATACTAAATCTCTTTCTTCAGATACAATCAAATTGCAGTCAGACATCAACATACACTTTTTTCAGGGACACATTTCTACCCATAATAACATTCTGTGAAGTACATTAGACAGGCAACACAAAAGAGGACACACTCCTGAGCAGAGAACTCACAGATAGACCACTACCCCTCACAGCTGCTGATGTACTCAAGTCTCACCACAGCATAGAAAACTAAGAAAATTTTCATCTCTTCTTCCCGCTCTGTACCTCCACTTTCTCACTGAATTGTCTTGTGATTAAGAAACTAGCATCCCAGTTTCTTGTGCGAGTCCCAGCTGCCTCCACTGGATTCAGCCCAGTGGCAGGAATTCCTTCAGAGTCATGAATTACTGTGTTTTAATGAGCCTCTCCCCACATATTGATCTTTCTAAATTTCCAGCTTCTTGGGAAGAGGTTTCTGATCACTGAGACATTCTCATTAATGTTCTTGTGTGTTGCTCTATGAGTCATACCATGTTCTGCGATGTCTGTACAGGTGCCACTTATGCATGGTGATATTAGATTCCTGGTTATAGCAACAGGTCAACGGTAACCTCTGAGGGCATTTCTGGTTTCTGCTGCATTATATTAAGAGATACAAAATCGTCACCCCGTCACCAAAAAAAAAAAAAAAGGTAAAGAAAAATGTAGGCAAACTGAGTATCAAGTAATTTTCTTGGACCTGTCAGATAACTCATATTACAGGAACAACTCTGAACCCAAAAGCTAGAGACAGAAACATACAAAATCACACACGTGACCTGCTTAACTGAAACAGAAGCTTCAGAGACACAACTTGGAGGGTGCACTTCCATGTTAATTACAATGTATGTCCAGCGGACAGATGTGTAGTATGTGAGGTGAAAACTCTTGAGACTGCACACATCATAGTCCTTTGGACTTTTCCTCCAGAATTCTTCAAGTTCTCAAAGGGACACACCAAGAAAGTCCAAAGAAAGTCCAAATAGAGACACTCCAGAACTGAAGAAGAAAGGTTTAATCAGAAATACACATAAGCCTTTCTCCAAACACCCCTAAATCAGAGGATCAATCAGAAGCACACATAGAGTATCTACCCAGACATCTCGAAGTGAACACTTTTAAAACACCTTAACGTAGGAGGTGAAATACTTTTGTCTTGTTCCAGAACCCCTCAACTTCCTGTGGGTCCTGGGAGAAAAAGTCAATAGTGGTGAGAGATGAAAAGAAATAGAGTTGAAGCTCTTTCACACAGGAGGGCAGTAGAGGACAGGTGACAGTGGGCTCCACCTGGAGACACCCTGTGCAGGTAATTCCCAGAGACAAAGGATCATGAAATCATGGAGATGTAATTATAATATATAGCAATCCCTTCCCCAACACATTACCACCACACTAATAAATAGGAGTGTTTTAAAGCTAATGTGTGACAATTTTCTTAGTCTATCTTAGGACAAGAACTTGGCGTAGACCCAAAACAACAGGGTGGGCAAATAAATGTCACTAGAGGAGTTGAAGTCTCTGGCATCTACAGCTCCAGACTTGCTCAGCACCCGTTTCTCACTGTCCTCAGACACCGTTGCTCTTTTCTTACTGACATTTGCCAATGTTTCTATTCTGTTCATAGAATTTTGGGATTTCCATGTGGATACTTTAGTATTCAACCAGAGACACATTACCATGAAGAGATCAAGGATTTGCCAGAGCGATCTGGCTTAGGTGACTGCAGGTGTATCTAAGAAGGGCCTCTGTTCCTGTATCATATGCCCTGAGATCCACTGGGTAGGAAACCAGAAAGGGAACAGGTTTAGCAGGTTGGAGACACAGATGGATAAGCCTTTCTGCTTTCATGATGAAAAGGGGCCTCTGGAAGTCTGGAATCCCACTAGTTAATTAACCACACTCACCAACCAGCTGATGCCCCCAATGAGGTGACATCATTGCAGAGCAACATAACCTTAGCAGACAAAATGGACTGCCTCTGACACCAGTCTTAAAACCTCTTCTCTCCTTCAGGTATGTGAACTCCAGGTTCCTTTGAGTATTCAAGGTGTTCTCCCAACAGATATCTGGCCTCAGTCACGGGCTCCAGTCATAGTGCTCGTTCCAGTGTCATGAGCAGCAGTCACAAGAAGCAACGCAGTGTTCCCACACTTTCCAGGTAGCCTTTATTGTCAGAGGTAAGTCTCAGAGCTGAGGCTTTGTTGAGGGTATGACACAGGCAACACTGTGAGGAAGCACTGGGATATTGCATTGCAGACTCTGCTTTAGGATGCGGGGTCCATGACCCTGTTGCAATAACCAGAGACCTTCCAACATACGTGTAGCTCCTGCCCACCACAGGAGTGCATGTAAGGCCCTCATCACAAGAAGTTTCTGGTTGAGCTCTGGAGTTATTGCATTCAATCCAGGAAGAGAGTGTGTCTCCTAAATAGGAGCTGTTTAAGTGTGCTCTCCTGTTCCTGGGGCTTGAGAACTAAAAGGAGATTCAGTCTCCCTCTGTGAACCAAGATGGAATTTCCATGCAAGATGAGGACTGGACTACACTGTGTGCTCAGGACCCACCCAGACAGGAATCAGACCCAGAAGAAGGTGATCAGAAGACTGGGGAGAGCTTTTCTCTAGGAAACTGGATCTTCCTCTTTCAAAAATGTCTATAATAATAAGAAACTGAGGAGGACTACTGAATTTTGCACAAATATCCCATTCTATTGAGTGCATTTATCAAATACAATATTGCAATGTGAACAATGTAGGAGGGAGCTTTTCAACCCTGCCAGATATCTTGATATTAAGTAATTGTAGGGAGGGTGGATTTCTACATTTAGATGCACACACATACATATATATGTTCACACATACAAATAAACGAATGAAAATTGGGTGAAGAACACTGATCACAAGAATATGACATTCAGATAAGAAAGTCTATATTGCCTGGGTTGCCTTGGAGTCATTTTAATGAGGATTCAAAGGGAGGAATGTGTCCTGTGAAGGCTTGATCTTCTGTTGGAGGAGTTCAATAAACATAGGGTTCAGGATGTACAGGACACCATCTTCAAACAGGATTAGGATTTGACCTTAGCATCCCAGTGTCACATAATCCATGTGTCATCTATCTTCTCTTTCTCATGCAAAAATAGGTCCTGGTCATAAAATATTCTACCTTATAAATATACAAATGACCAGAGGGCTACTCAGGTAAATACAGATATGTTTGTGCATTGAGAGCATCACCTAACAGTCGCTTTCCATCTCTAGAGAATTCTTTGAGAAGACAGCTCCTCAGCATGGACTGGAGCTGGATGTTCTTTTTCATGGTGGCAGCAGCTACAGGGAAGTAGTGCCACAGTGCCAGGGCTAAATAGGGCACCAGGGCAGGTCAAGTGGATTTCACCCGCTCCTTTCTCATCTCTACAGGTGCCCACTGCCAGGACTAGGTGATGCAGTCTGGGGCTGAAGGGAGGAAGCTTGGGGACTCAGTGAAGGCCTCCAGAGAGGCTTCTGGATGCAGTTTCACCAACTCTTTTTTGTACTATGTGCGACAGGCCACTGGACAAGAGTTGCAGTGGATGGGACTTGTCTACTCTGGTACTGATGACAGAAGCTATGCACAGAAGTTCTAAGATAGATACTCCATGACCAATGGCATGTCCATGAGCACAGTCTATGTGTAGCTGAGCAAGTTGAGACCTGAGGACATGACTGTGTATTACTGTGCAAGAGACACAGTGTGAAAACAAATTCTGAGAGTGTCAGATACCCTGAGGGAGAAAACAACTGTGCTAAAGCTAAACCAGGGACAGAGACAATGTGGATACCCTGTTTTATGAGTGAAGAGTATAATTTTAGAAGCAAAACATGAATGACACTTCTTTGGTGATTGTAAGACCCGTTCACTGAAGTTTTGTCAAACAAGATATTTGGATTTCTCCCACTTTCTTAAGGTATCCAATTCCAAGCAAAGTCTATGTGATAGAACTTTAGCTCTCTACTTGACTAGATTAAGGAATTCCTACAAAGGTGCTAATACATGATTCCTGCATTTGTCTGTGCCAGTGTTTGCTGAGGAGATTGTCCACTCAGTCATTGGATCCAAGGGTCTGGTTTGGCATAACTTCAGTGAAGTTGTTTTATATTCACCAAAGCAAATTACTTCATTTCTTACTTCTACTGGGCACAGCCTATTAAGCTGAGTGCCATATAGAAGACGAAGGCAGAGGAAAGTCAAGTGCTGTATCGTTTATGGAGCTGAGGACACCCATCTCATGTTCATGAATACAAGTACTCCAGTTTATATGATCTTTGGACTCTAGTATTAGACCATTATTGCCCCGGCTTTTCAAACCCTTGACTTCAGACAGAGATACAGCATGGGCTCCTCTGTGTCTCAGACCTTCAGAGTGTTACTTGCTTGGGAAGGAGCCACAAAAGATCCCAAATAGAGTTGACCTCTGGTCACCAGGCATTATCTTCTACCGTGTCTCTATGGAAGGAAGCCTTTTGGCCATAATCAGTTCCAGCAAATCATTCTGCAGGAGAACACAATTCTGAAACCTACCGAGGTGTAGTTCCTGCCAAAACTTGCAGTCACGCCTGAGGAAAAGGCATTCATCAGCTGATGCCTGGCTTACTGGGAAGAGGACCCCACTGGTGTGCAGCAGCTGGCCTGCGATGCCTACCTGCTGGCACACATCTGCAAGTCGGTGTCGTTGAGCAACCCAGCCTGAGTGGCTGCAGCATCCACCTCCAGAGAACCCAACAAGAGCCCCTTGAATCGAGGGCCACTAAGCAGCAGACTGTCAGGCACACAATGGACAGAGGGCTTTCTGCTGGCACATGGCAGGGTCACGCGGCTTCTGAACATGTACCTGGTGCTTTTTTCCCCTGCTTTCCATCTATTGAACATGGTGGCATCGACTCTCAGAGGGGGCCTCGGGCCAAATTCGGCCTCATAGGTAGTCCTGCCTGAGGCTCTGGTGGTGACAGCAACCTGAGGCTGCTCTGAGAGAGGAAAACTCAGGTAAAAACTGGTTCCATGTACTCTGATCTTGAGCCATGCAGACTCGGGGGTCCCTGATGTAGTGCTTCCGATGAAGAATGTGGACTGGAAATACAGCCTGGGCTAGTCCAGTGTCTATAATTAAACTTGTTCTTTTATTTTAATAAAGTTTAGGTGACATCTGAAAAGCTTGTAGCACACAGGCTTGGCTGGGGATATATTTGACTTTGGAGGAAAAAAGTTGCTGTTGCCCATTACATACACTAGAGTTAGTGTTTTATCCCTGGATATATTCAATATTTAAAAACATGCAGTCCCCCCATTTTTTACTTTGGAAAAACCCACGTGGTTGTAAGGTGAAACCCAGGTCAGAAGTGCATAGCAGCGTCCATTTCAGTCAGAGGCACAGGCTCCTTGACTTCCTGCAGTACCTGTGGCCACGTGAGGGTAGGTTCCACATGGACAGGACAAGCTGGAGGTGCGATGGAGGCTCTAGTTCTTAATTTTAGTCACAGTTTGAACATTTGACCGTTGTCCCTTTTAATTTAGTTAAAGTGATGTTTTTTTTAAAGAACAATTTATCTGTTCCCCCAAAAGCCTAGAAATGGTCAGGTCACTTCTGAGCCATTCCAATGAGGGCTCAAAAGTGAGGAATGTGTCATCAGGGGGCTTGTTCTTCAGTGGGAGGAGCTCAGTCCACATATAATTCAGGATGTGCAGGGAACTCTATCCTCAAACACAATTAGGACTCGGACCTCAATGTCCTTCAGTTGCATGATTCATGTGCCATTTATCTTCTCTTTCTCATGCTGGATCAGTTCTAGGACTATGAAATATCATGCTTGTGAATACTCTAATAGCTTGAGGTCTATTGAGGTACATGTAAACATTTCTGTGCCCTGAGAGCATCACATTGCTCCTCTAGAGAAGCCCCTGAGAGCACAGTTCCTCACCATGAACTGTAGATGGAGAATCCTCTTCTTGGTGACTATAGCTGCAGGTAAGAGACTCCTCAGTCCCCAAAGTTGAGGAGGGGTGAAGGACATTCAGGGAGAATTTCATCCACTCTTGTATCTTCTCCATGGTGTCCATTCCCTGGTCCACATGGTGCAGTTTGGGAATGCTGTGGGGAAGCCTGGGCCCTCAGTGAAGATCACCTGCAAGGTTTCCGTGAACACTTTCACAAGCTACTATATAAGCTGGGTGTGATAGAACCCCAGACAAGGGCTTGTTTGGATGAGAAGAGTAAAGTCATACAATGGTAGCACAAAGTATGGACAGAAGTTCCAGGGCAGAGTCATCATGATCAGTGACATGCTTGTAAGCACAGACTAAATGGAGTTGAGCAGTCTGACGCCTGAAGACACAGTGTGTGTTACTATGTAAGAGTCACAGTTTGGAAAACCCATGTGCTGAGAGAATCAGAAACCCGGAGTGTGTTGTTATCTGTGCTGATCTGAGGAAATAACAAGGACAATGTGAATACCTTTTTTGGGACTTACAATTGCACCTGCTGAAATAAGAAATGAAGGAAACTGCTTTGATGATTATAAAACACCTTCACTGAAGCTTTACCAAACCAGATCCTTGAATTTTACCCACTTTTTTTAGGTATTCAATTCCAAGCAAAGTCCCTGAGATGGAATTTTAGGTCTCTACTTGACTGGATTAAGGAATACATAGAGAGATGCTAAGGCATTTTTCCTATGTGTGTCTGTACTGGTGTTTGCAGAAGAGATTGTTCTGTCAGTCAGTGGACTCAGTGGGAAGGATCTAAAGTCGGCTTAGGGGGTCACCATCCTGACAGCTGGGGACCAGACAGAAGACAAAGGCAGAGAAAAATCAGATTCTCTCTCTCTCTCTCTCTCTCTCTCTCTCTCTCTCTCTCTCTCTCTCTCTCTCATGAGCGGGGGCACCTGACTTCTGTTCTCGGACAGCAGAACCCCTGTTCCTGTGGCCTTTGAACTCCAGGATTGCATCAGTGTTGTCCCATGTTGTTATGCTTTTCCCTTCAGTCAGAGAGACACCTAGGATATCCCCTGGATTTTAAGCCTTTTGACCAGGTCTGAGTCATGCTATTGAATTTCCTCGTCCTCCAACTTGTAGACAATCACTCCTGGGACTTCTCAGCCTCCATCATCACATTTTCTAATTCTGCTAATAAATTCATTTTCATCTATGTATCTATGTATGTATGCATCTATATATCTATCTATTAATCAATCTGTGCATCTATCTATTGATCTGTCTTTATTTCATCTAGCTATCATCTACGACTATTATCAGTATCTCCGTCTATCTATCATCTATCAATTATTTGTATATCAGCTATCTATCAATCATCTATGTATATCTACAAATCTATAAAATATTATCTATGCCGGGCTCGGTGGCTCAGCCTGTAATCCCGCGCCTTTGGGAGGCTGAGGTGAGTGGAATGCCTGAGTCTGCGGGTTCGAGACCCGCCTGGGCAGCAAGACCTCATCTCTACAATAAATCAAAAAATCAGCCGGGCATGGTATTGTGTGCCTGTAATTCCGGCTACTCGGAAGGTTGAGGCGGGAGGATCGCCGGAGCCCAGCAGGTCGAGCTGCGGTGGCCGGGAGTGGCCACTGTACTCCAGTTTGGGTGACAGAGTGAGACTCTAACTCAAAAAAAAAATTATCTACATATTTTCTCTCATCTGTCTACACTATATAATCTAGATATCTATTTATCTATCATCCATCTTTCTGTCAACTATTTATCTATCATCTTCTATCATGTCCTATTGGTACTGTCTTTCTGAAAAATAATGTCTAATGCACTGTCCTTCCTGTACTGTCTTTTTAAAAACCTAACACAAGTACAGATTTTGAAGTACTTTCTTACATCATCTTACAAATACAATTCATATTGCTCCATTTTGAGTGATTATCATTATGACAAAATAACAAACCAACTTGTTCAACTACAAACCTTGTGTTGTGTATAGAGAACTGACAACTGAAAACTATATACTATTTATTTACAATTTTTTTTTTAAATGTGAAGGGACGTTATGGTCTTTCGTCAGAAATTTCAATATATGTTTGATTTCTGTTAACTACTATTTATCTATTAATTCAACACAAGTCTAAACAAATTGATGCAAGATTCTTTGAACTAATAGACACATAAATTCTTTATAAAATATCTATGGAAATAAAATGACATAGAAAAGCCAAAATTAGAAAAGGTAAATAACTTCAGAAGTATTACCTTATCTAAATACAATATTTATTACAAACTAATGCTGCAGAATACAATGAAAACACATAAAACTCAATTATTTTTCTGTACAGTAACAGTAGAAATAACCTGGAAGCAAAATAAATATTTTCATTTAAATAACATCAAAATAGTAATTCTAATAATATTAATAATCTTAGGGTTTGTTTTACAAAATGAAGGAAGATTATGGACTGAAAACTATTAAACATTGGCAAATAAATATAAAACCTAAATATATTGAAATGCATTGTATTTTCTTGTCTTCATTAAGCAGCAGAATTAATATTGTGAAGATGGTATTATTCCACAAACTTATCTACAGACTCAGCTCAACGTTTTAAAAAATTCCAGCCTCCTTTTATGCACAAATGTGCGTGTTTATCTGAAGAGTCATATGAAAACTAAAATGACTGACTAGCCATGAGTGTCTTGAAGAAAAACATTGAAAATCTGTAGTGAGTTGCATGGATTTCAGGTGAGGGGACTGAGGAGGGAACTTATTTTCCCAGGTGGAGCTGCTCAACATCTTTGTGGGGAGTCTGAGTCACATTTGTCTGAAGAGTAGCAGTTTGGTAGTTTCTGAGAAGACCCAGTGGTCTTCTCAGAGCAGTAAGTGCTCTAGGTCTCCACCATGGCAAGCAGAGCCTGGGTGTGGTCTCACAGAACATGTAAAGGAGTCACGACTAAATGTCTAAAAGCCTGTTTATTAAGGCTACTGCTGTGGCAAAGTAAGCAACATGAGGAAACCAGAGGCCATTATTTTTATGGCAAGGACTCATATTTCATGATGCTCAATCTTTCTCTGAGTTACAGTAATAAAGATTGAGTGATACTGGCATCTTCCTAACCAGAGAAGTGAAAGACCATTACAATGAGAACTACAAAACACTGCTCAAAGACATCCAAGAAGACACAAACAAATGGAAGAATATCCCATGCTCATGAATAGAAAGAATCAACATTGTTAAGATGTCCATCCTACCAAAGCCAATCTACAGATTCAACACAATACCCATTATATTACCAACATCATTCTCCTCAGACCTGGAAATGACAATACAGAAATTTATATGGAAACGTAAACGACTAAAAATAGCCAAAACAATCCTTATCTAAAGAAACAAAACAGGGGGTATCACACTTCCAGACTTCAAACATTACTGTAAGGCTACAGGAATAAAAGCAGACTGTTATTAGGACAAGAACAGGCACAAAGACCAATGGAACAGGTTAGATTTTCCGGAAGCAAAGCCTCAGTTCCTCAACCAACTCATCTTTGACAAAGCTTCCAATAACAACCACTAAGGAGAGGAGAACCTATGCAATAAATGGTGCGGGGAAAACTGGCTGAATACATGCAGAAGATTGAAACAGATTGGACCCATACCTATCACAATACACAAAAATTAACTCTAAATGGATCAAAGACCTAAATGCAAAACCTCAAATAGTAGGAATCTTAGAAAATGCAGGAAACACTCTTATGAAAGTTGGAACTGGCAACCAATTTCTGACCAAAACCCAAAGTGCCCTGGCCATAAGAGATAAGACAGACAAGTGGAACCTCATTAAACTGACAAGCTTCTGCAAAGCCATAGAAACCATCAATAGAGTAGAGAGACAGCCCACAGAATTAGAAAAGATATTTGCCAGCTGCATATCTGAAAAAGGCCTAACATCAAGGATCTACAATGAACTCAAACGTGCTGAAAGGAAAAAAAATAAAAACAACCCCTTTTAAAAGTGGACAAAAGACATGAATAGACACTTCTTAAAAGAAGATATAAGGGCAACCAACAGACACTTGAAAAATTGCTCAGCCTCACTCATTATTAGAAAAATGCAAATCAAAACCACATTGAGATACCACCTAACCCCTGTAAGAATAGCCATCATTAATAAAACAAATAACAACAGATGCGGTGAGGAAGTGGAGAAAATGGGCCACGTCTACACTGCTGGTGGGAATGCAGACCTCTACAACCTCTTTGGAAGACAGTGTGGTGATTTCTGAAAGAACTAGAAATCAACCTTCCATATGAAACACCAATTCCCCTATTGGGAATATACCCAGAGGAATTCAAATCATTCTACAAAAAAAGATACCTGCAAAAATATATTTGTTGCAGCTCTATTCACAATAGCAAAAACATGGAACCGACTGTGTTGCCCATCGAAGCTGGACTAGATTTAAAAAATGTGGTGCATATATACAGTGGAATATTATTCAGCCGTAAAGAAGAACAAATATATGGGCTTTGCAGCAAATTGGATGAATTTGCAGTCGATCATAATCAGTGATTTATCACAGAAACAAAGAACTGAGTTCCATACAGTCTCACTCATAAGGTGATCTTGAACAATTATAATACTGCGGGACGGTGACTGACCATAGCAGAAAACTGTCAGGGGAAGGGAGTGGGATTGAGAGTTGAGGGTAACTGCTAGAGAATGGGGGGGATACCTCATCACCAAGGGTACCTGCATGATCAGTGTTTGTATACCGAACCCTGAACTGTACCCCACATCTTTATAATAAATAAATACAGTTTCAAAAAATAAATAAATCAGATTTTTAAAAAAGGTTGGTGATACTAGAATGAGGCCAGATATGGATAGATTAAAAGAAAATGGGATCCCTCTGTATCCCCAAACACAAAAATTACCTCTAAATGGATCAGAGACCTAAATATAAAACCTCAAACCATAAGAACCTCAGAAAATGAAGGAAATACCCTCATGGAAATTGGAACTGGAATCCAATTCCTGAATGTTGGTAACCAGCACTGACCAAGGGTGGGTTAGAGCCCGCACCGGAGAATCTGGACAGCGAGGAGAGACCGCTTGGACTCAGTTCTTCGGGGAACTGATCAGGACTGAAGCCAAATTTTATTCGGACTCCTTCCAACTTATATACCATTTTCTATACCCTCCAGCAGTGTGATAATCACTCACTGGGGGCGTACAACTTCCGCGCTTTACAAACTATGCAGCACAAGACCACCACGAGATCTGCAATTTCCAAGCAAACAATTCGAAATCCATGATGCCTGTCGTGCTTACATTAAGGTCACAGGTGCACAATTTCAATACAAATCGTTCAAAATGTTTTCCATAATGTTCAATGAATCATTCATATTATACCCTTTGTTCTAAACCTTGATTAATACAAAAAACTTTTCTAAGTTAACTCTAGGTTCAATCCAAGTTCACTGACTCCTGATATTTTTAACGATTAATATTATCAACTTAACACTATACTATAATCTATAAGTTTACTTAAAAGACTTAGCTGTTATACTATTAACCTATTATGATTTAACGTAATAACTTATAACTCAGTTAAAACTTACTCTTAAACTACCAAACTTTACTATAATTCATATGAGTTTCATATGTCTAAACTCTAATTTTTATATAGCCTAATGGTTGACCTTTAATACTATGATATATCCTATTAAACTAATACCTCATCATTAATTCTTTCATAAATCGTATAGTAAGTATTACACTTGAATAATGTAGCAAAAGGAAACAAAACAGCAAGAGTAAATTTACGCAACTATGAGTGTATTTGTATATATTTTATCCTAACAAGTCTACTCTAAAAATCAAATAGTAGCTGTCACACTCTTGAACAAGGAAATGCATGGCCACCATGATGGCTGTGGGCTGAAGCAGACAGAGTTTCGGTAATTAACGAAACAAAAGAAAACATTCTGCCTGGCTAGGGGCAGGGCGACAAAACTATCATGGTAATTTAGTTTCCAATCTTAGCCCTAGGGGAAACAGCTTTCCAAAGCTGACTAACCAGTCTACCAGGAAATAGAAGTTAAAAAATATCTAGAAAGAAGTAAAACTTAGAAAGACAGAGAAAAATAATTCTACTATGCACTTTCCATCAGGTGTATTGAGATTTACTTATAAGTTTTACTGCCATGTATGCACACTGGTCACTAATCACACGCCAATATTATAGGTATAACTGATATCCTATGTCAGAGGCAATCTTCCAGATGGGCCTTTACAGGCCTCAGCCATGTAGCTATAGATGTTGGCTCCCAACACCTGAACAAATCCTGAAACCCACAGGCCACAAGAGATAAGATAGACAAGTGAGACCTCATTAAACTCACAAGCTTCTGCAAAGCCAAATAAAGTATCAAGAGAGCAGTAAGACAGCCTACAGACTGGGAAAAAGTATTTGTCAACTCCAGGACTGACAAAGGCTTAACATCTTGGATCTATAAGGAACTCAAACGTGCTGAAAAAGAAAAATCAAACAATCCCATTATAAAATGAGCAAAATATATGAACAGACACTTCTCAAAGGAAGACACTCAAGCAACCAATAGACACATGAAAAAATGTTCAACCTCAATAATCTTCAGGGAGATGCAAATCAAAACCATACTGAGATACCACCTAACTCCAGTCAGAATGGCAATTATCAATAACTCAAAAAATAACAGTTGCTGGAGAGGGTGTGGCAAAAAGGGAATACTTCTACACTGTTGGTGGGAGTGCAAACTAGTACAACCTCTGTGGAAAAACGTATGGCAATCCTAAAACCTCTAAATATTGACCTTCCATATGAACCTGCAATCCCCCTACTGGGAATATACCGTGAAGAATGCAAATCACTTTATAAAAAGGATACCTGCACACGTATGTTTATTGCAGCATTGTTCACAATAGCAAAAACCTGGAAGCAACCATGCTGTCCATCAAAAGAGGACTGGATTTTAAAAATGTGGTACATATATATAATGGAATACTACACAGTCATAAAAAAGAACAAAATCATGAGTTTTGCAGTAACCTGTATGGAACTAGACTCTATAATACTGAGTGACCTCTCACAGAAACAAATATCTGAATATCACATGTTCTCACTCATATATGGACCTTGAACATCCAATGTAATACTATAAGAAAATGTCTGACAGTGGTGGGAAACTATGAGGAGGGGGGAGGGGAAGGGATATGGGACTACTGGCAGTAAACATCTGTCTGGGGACAGGGAGACTCCTCTTATCAACAACGTTGCCTGGATGAAACATATTTGTATACCTAACTTTTAACTGTACTCCACAATATCATAATGAAAAATATTGATTAAAAAAAGAAAAGGGGGCTCAGAAATAAATTACTCTTGACAGAATATCAACAGAGGCACCAAGAACAGTAAATGGGGAAGAAATAATTCTTTTCAACAATTTTGCTTCTCACGGGACTACACATAATCATAAAAAATAATGAAGTTGGACACAATTGACCCCATATACAAAGCACATCATATGTGTTGTGGATCCGAATGTAATTTCCATACTACAGAACACTAAAAAACATCAAAGTGATTTGCTTCATCTTGGGTTAGATAATAATTTGTGAGACAAGAAACAAAAACCCAAATGACAAAAGAAACTTTAGAATTTATCATTTAAAAAACAATACAGCCGGACTCGGTGACTCAGCCTGTAATCATGTGGTTTGGGAGGCTGAGGTGAGTGGATTACCTGAGCCTGCAGTTTCGAGACCCACCTGGGCAACTTGGCAATACCTCATCTATACAATAAATCAAAAAATTAGCCGGGCGTGGTGGCACATGCCTGTAGTTCCAGCTACTTGGAAGGCTGAGGCGGGAGGATTGCTGGAGCCCAACAGGTTGAGGCTGCAGTGACTGGGAGCCACCACTGCACTCCAGTCTGGATGACAGAGTGAGACTCCAACTCAAAAAAAAAAAAAAAAGTAATACAGACAATTCTTCACCAAAGTGAGAAAAACAACTACATAGGAAATAAAACATTAACATAACATGTGTGATAATTGCTTTGTTTTCAGAGTGTACAGAAAACACAACTCAATAATAAAATACAGAAAATAAAATATAAAATAATACAGCCGGGCTTGGTGGCTCAGCCTGTAATCCCACGCCTTTGGGAGGCTGAGGTGAGTGAATTGCCTGAGCCCGCGGGTTCGAGACCCGCCTGGGCAGCGAGACCTCATCTCCACAATAAATCAAAAAATCAACCGGGCGTGGTAGCGCATGCCTGTAATTCCAGCTACTTGGAAGGCTGAGGTGGAAGGATCACTGGAGCCCAGCAGATCAAGGCTGCAGTGGCCGGGAGCGGCCACTGCACTCCAGTCTGGGCGACAGAGTGAGACTCCAATTGAAAAAAAAAAATACAATGATAAAAATAATAATACAATTGCCCAATTTAAGGAAGGACAGATAATTTGAATGAATCCTTATCCAAAAAGATACATAGACAAATATTATTCATTAAAATATTGAAAATTTAAGCCTTAATAAAATATCTGTACTCATAGCTAGAGGGCTAAAATGTATAAAGACTTATCCATTCAAATATTAGCAATAATGTGGATGAAAATAAAATGTACAATTTAGGTCACAAAAATGTCAATTGCCATATTATATCTGTCCAATGAATGTCCCCGATAGGGACACAACTCTGGCCAGTGTGTCTGGATTAACATTTTGTCTTCACCACTGTTACCCAGGGTTCTTGCCATGTCCCTTAAATTCACCTTTACCGATGTTCTATCAATAAATCGGAAGTGCATTAAAATGATGTGTTTGTCCTAGGGATGGTATAGCAGATGCCGGCATCTGTTCAAGCAAAAGTCGCAGAGATGACCTAGGTAATAAGGTGCTCACCTGGTAAGGGGTGCTGTGTCCATTTCTTTCCCTCTATCGTCAACACAACTGTCCTGGTTCTAACAAAATTGTCCAGGTGTGTTCTGTTGCTACAAATCACCCAACTTCTGTGACTCTCCTGTTATCCACATTCATGGAGTACATGATTTACTATTTAATTCACAAAAGTTTTGAACACCCAGGTTGTAATTCCCCACAATCATGGATTTGCTCTTGCAATTAAATTCAGGAATGGTCTTTCAGGGTCAGATGAATCTGAATTGGTCTATATAAGTGAGGGGACAAGGGCTTGCATATCTTGACCTGACCCATATCAATTGTAACTGTCAGGGCAGGACTTGTTTTCGCTGTGAACTAGGGAGAATGATTCACAGAGGTTCTTTCAGGTTGCCAGGGAGGGTGATGGCTTTAATATTAGTGAAGAGAATACTCATCAGTGTTCACTTTTTATTATAGGGTTTAGATATAAACTTGTCACCACCATCTCATATGTATAACTTTTCAGACAAAAGCATAGAGAGGTCAGACCACAACTTCAGGGTCACACATGGAAGAGGGTGGAGATATGCTCCATTACTTTCTCAGAATGTCTCAGACACTATTCCAAGTCTCACCATGTAATGAAAGCACTAAACGCTGGTGTTTATTTAAAAATATCTATGTCCTGGAATGAGGAACTTCCCTGTAATTATGACTGATAATTTTCTGAATTATAATATACAGGGGATTTGATCCAGGTTTCCCTGAATTCAATGTGATGATTACATTTGCCTGAAGCCCCAGTGTATTTGACTGAGCACATCATAATTTATATGCTTCTAGTTGTGTGTTTACTTATATAAAAATCTTAAGAGGAGGACTCTATTGTCAAAATTATCCATGGTTCTTGACCAAAATTAGTTCCCTGAGCAGCCCTTCAGTCCATTTCCTGGCCATGGAAAAGAAGATCCTAGATTTGGTAAGGAATTGCTCTTAAACGAAGACTGGGTTTATGAAGGCACAACCAGCATCTTCTTTCCTGTGTGAACCCTAAAGACAGTTACATCTCTCATTCCTTTCCTCTTTATAATCAAAGGCAACTCCAACATGCAATTCTTCATATGGGCACCCAGAAGAAACCATCACAGGTTTCTTTCAATGCAGGTCCTTTTTACACTTGAAAATACTTTTTGAGACTCATGGACCTCACACACAAGAACATGAATTGCCTGTGGTTCTAGCACTTTCTGGAGGCAACTCCAAAATATGAGAGTCAGGGTTCCAGACATGAATGTTTGGGTTGCTACATCTTAGTACAGGGCTCAATGAGGTTCTCTCTGCCTCCTGGATCCCTTTCCCAAGTGGAACTGCAGGAGTCAGACCCAAATCTGGTGAAACCTTTGTAAACACTCTCTCTCACCTGCACTGTCTCTAGTTTCATCATCTTCCTGGTTCCTGATGACACTGGATCTACCAGACCCTCGTGAAAGGGCTGGAATGGATTGTACATATCTATACTAATGGGAGAACTTGCTGCAATCCATCCCTCAAGAGCTGAATCCCACTACTGTGAATTCGTTTCTTATAGGATTATGGGGTGGCTGGACGCAACTTTAATTAAGGTATCTGACCTCGCTTTTCAAAAAACGTGGTGTAAAAATGAGAATTAAATACACACGTGGTCATCATACAAGTAAAGTGCCGGTATCCTTATTGATGTAATGTGCCTTCCCTTCCCCTGGCAATATTCCATTATTGCCAATCCCTTTCTTATGGTATGATAAATGTTCAAAGTTTCACTTATGAGTGAGTATATGTGGTACTCAGATCTTTGTTTCCTGGTAAATTGCTGAATATTATGGACTCTAATTCCATCCAGGATGCTGCAAAGTTAATAATTTTGTTTTTTTATGGCTGCATAATATTCCATTTTGTACATGTGCCACATATTCTTTATCGAGTCTACATTTGATGGGCAGCACGGTTGGTTCCATGTTTTTACTACTGTGAATAATCCTACAATAAACATGCATGTTCAGGTATCTTTATTACAGAGATATTTGTTTTCCTCTTGGTATATTCCCAGAAGGAGGATTTCTGGCTCATATGGAAGATCGATTTTCAGACTTTTTAGAAATCAACACAGTTTTCCACAGAGGTTTTACTAGTTTACATTCCTAGCAACAAAGTAAAAGTACTCCCTTTGCCCCACATCCTCTCCAGAATCTGTTGTTGTTTCAGTTATTGATCACAAGCATGCTGACTGGAGTTCAGTGGTATCTGACTGTGAAGATTAGTGAGGCTCAGCATTTTTTTTCATGTATCTGTTAGCAATCATATGTCTTCTTCTGACAAGTATCTATTCATAACTTTTTCCCTATTTTTAATACAGTTGTTTTGTTTTTACTTTGATATATTTGAGTTCCTTTTAGATCCTAGATGTTAGGTATTTGGTAGATATGTAGTTGGAAAATATTTTTGTCCATTACGTGGACTGTCTCCCTACTCTTTTGATGGTTTCTCATGCTCTCCAAAAGCATGGTTTGATGAGGTCCCACCTATCTATAGGTCTATGGAGGATCTCAATTTCTTCATGTTTTAAACTTAGGAGTGTGTATGCTGTCAGAAAGTTCTCCATTTCACTTAGGTTTCTTTTTTTTTTTTTTTTTGAGTTGGAGTCTCACTCTGTCGCCCAGACTGGAGTGCAGTGGCCGCTCCCGGCCACCGCAGCCTCGGTCTGCTGGGCTCCGGCGATCCTTCCGCCTCAGCCTTCCGAGTAGCCAGAATTACAAGCATGCGCCACCACGCCCAGCTGATTTTTTTGATTTATTGTAGAGATGAGGTCTTGCTACCCAGGCGGGTCTCGAACCTGCGGGCTCAGGCAATTCACTCACCTCAGCCTCCCAAAGGTGCGGGATTACAGGCTGAGCCACCGAGCCCGGCTTCACTTAGGTTTTTGAGCTTAAGCTATCTGATCTCAAAACAGGAAAAATGGGAACCAAAGGGAGCCCAAAACTTTATATGGACAATATTCACTTGCATACCTAATACTGAAACATACCCCACTTCGTTTTTTTGTTTGTTTTATTGATTGTTTTTTTTTGCTTTTGTTTTTTTGAGTTGGAGTCCTACTCTGTCACCCAGACTGGAATGCAATGGCCGCTCCCAGTCACCACAGCCTCAACCTGAGGGACTCAGGTGATTCTTCCTCCTCAGCCTTCCAAGTAGCTAGAACTACAGGCGCGCACTACCATGCCTGGCTAATTTTTTTATTTATTGTAGAGATGAGGCAGTGCCAAGTTGCCCAGGCGGGTCTCAAATCCGCTGGCTCAGGCAATCTACTCTCCTCAGCCTCCCAAAGTGTGGGATTACAGGTTGAGCCTGGCTCCCCACATCATTAAAATAAAATACTTTTAAAAAATTTAAAAAGAGTTAAGTCACCATTTCAGGGGTCGTTCCAAAGAGCCAATTTTCCTTAGAGCTTCACTCTGTGCCTTTGTAGTGCCCAGGAGATCTATCTGAGAGACCACCAAGATCCAATTCTGATGAAAGTTCAAGAGGGTCTTTTATTTGCAAGTTCGAGCCTGGACTTCTGTTGCCACCCGATGCAGCGGAGTACAACCAGAGGCTCAGACCTTCCTAAGCAGGCAGCTTTTATTGTGGTTACAAAGGGGACAGAGCTTGGGCGGGGAATTTTCAGACTTGTCATCGTTTGATTGGATGACAACCTTTAGTGGTCAGCACACATGTAGAGGATTGGCTGGCTTTATTCAGGCTAACCTCAGTCCACTAGCTGAGGAAGTTGCAGAGACATCTGGAGATTCAGATGATTTCCCCTCAGTGCCTGATTGGTTGTTGCTTGGGGAGTGGTGTGGCAATCTAGTTAGAAGTGGGGCAAGGGGAAGGGTTGGGGCCCATGCTGTAACTCTGAGGTTTTTCCTGTAACTGAAGCTCTAGGTTTAAACATAGTTTCTGCTAGCATTTTATCATGGGGCTGCAACTTGTTCTGAAATGGCAATAGGAAGCTGAAATGGTTGTACTCTCGCTAACAAGCAGATTATGAATTTTCTAAAGTACTACAGCAAATTTCTAACTAAAGTTTATATTTAAGATGGCTGTACTTCGGTCCTTTTGGGCCTCTCACCTTCAGAGGACATGGCCACTAATTGCTGTGAGAGAAACACAATGAGAGGACCTCAGTGGGAACCTAGATGCAAACTGCCCAGATGAGAGGCAGGAGAGAGATGACCATAGATATTGCTCCAGACCTAGGAGTAATCAGGACACACAGTGCCCAGTTCAGTAGCAGGTGCTAGGAGAGAACAAAAATAGGCTTCCTTCTCTGATCAGTGGTTTTGTTTCCATACCAAAACTCTTTTGCATGGCATCTTGTAATTCATTAATTGAAACTCCACTTTCTCACATTCTTGCTGCAGATCAGAAAGAAGAAGGAAATCTCTCTATTTTTGAGATTTTGTCTGTCCCTAGAGGTTTTCCATTATCCTATTCCTATGTTGCCATCTTTCCTTCCCGACAAACAAAACTCTCACTGCTACTTTCCGGATGTAATTGATTGTATCATATCTTGCTACAATTTTTACATGCTGAAGTCCCAAATCCAATGTCTTTCTATTTGTGATGGTTTTTTGTCAGAGACCGGCTCCAACCGAGGGAGTTTGGGCCTGATTCGGGGAATCAGGAACGGTGAAGAAGAAACAACTCAGAGACAGTTTTTCTGCGTCAGGTCTGGCCAAGACCATTTTGAATTTTATTCAAACTTTTTTCAGCTTATATACCATTTTCTATAACCTCCAGCAGTATAACAAATACCTGCTGGGGGCTTACAGATCTCATGATGTATAATGTACTTCACAAAAGATTTTTGCTCAAGGTAACAATTAACAATCAAAATTCCATGACGCATCGTGTTTCACAAAGCTTATATTAAAATAACAAGTGCATGATTTCAACAATAGTTTTATAAACTGTTTTCTATAATATTTAATGAATAATCTATGTTTCATAAACTATCCTTATTTTTACTTAATGTAATTTTTTTTTAACTTTCTATGATTTAACAAAACAATCTATTATGATATTTCTTAAAATTTAACCTACTATTAATTGTTTTAAAACCAATTTTAATCATAAAACCACACAACAAATTACATAAATTTTTCTAATTATATATAAACTTAATTTTTATTTAATGATTTACTTAATGATTAAACTTAACACAATGCTAAACTTAACCCTAAATTATCTTATGAATTTATTTTTATTAAATTTCCTTTAATTTTAATCATCACTAGTATGAATTTTTTATTGTTATAAAAGGATAAACTTATTCAAACATTTTTTACTCTCCTTTAAAACATACTAAAAGTACAACTATGATTATACTTAAAACCTATTTTCTAATATACTTATGTGTGACTAATATGTAAAAAATTCCGTTGCCATAGTAACTTACTGACCAGCTTGACTTGAGGCAGAAACCGTGACAGGGAGTTTTGATATAACTTGTTTTTCTATGTTTTACAAGTCCAGCTTCACTAAAGACAAAAACAATATAATTAAAAAACAAAGAGTTTCAAAATTAGTCTTCAGAAACAGGAGGTTAAAGTTAACTTCTGGGAAAAAAAACTTAAAAACTTAAACAAAACTTAAAAATTTTCTATGAATAATCTTTACTGTTTAAGTTTTTCAAATGAAAATCTTAACATATTATATATATATAATTTATAGTATTAATTAAAAATTTTGTAAACGGTCAGCAAATTGTATTATAATTGTGAGCATGCATAGGCAAAAAACCAAAAAGTTTATTAAACAGGATCGATGGGGCTTTTTGCCTCCAACATGGTCGCTGTATGCCAGAGCTTTTCTCTCAACCAGCATACTTCTTGTAATCAGGTGCTCTATAGTTTGTTTCTCCAAGGTCTTGGCTCCCAACAGTTTTTGTGTGTGATTATATGATGGATCATGTAAATAAAAATATAATTGACCTTACATATTAGCAAGAACACTATCATGGGAATGAAAGCCAAGAAGATTCCTGGAGACAATGCATTATATTTTGTGGAGGAAAGATGGAAATTTTTTCAAATGTCTTCAGTGTTCTTGGCCTATATGTGTCACACCAATGGATTGAGAAAAGGATAGCATGATAAGATTTAAGACAAGTAAAAAGATATAAGAAATAAATAAATCTATACAAACTTTTACATAACAGATGCTAGAGTGGAGCTGATTTAGCTGGTTAATTTTGCTGATTGTCTAGTTTAGACACTTTTGCATTTAAGTCACATATCATTGAATAACATTCATTTCCCTTCTTAATTAAAACGTTTCTGCTGAGAAATCGGCTGATATTTTAAGACTGGTTCTCATTCATGTGATGTGTCAATTTTTCCATTGTGTTTTCAAAAATCTCCTTGAATTTTAACAATTTGATATGGAGTGTCCTGATATTGTGTCATCAGGTTCACTTTACTCAGAATTTATTTACTTTTTGGATCTGGAAAAATGTTGTCTCCCTCAAATTGGAGAACTTTCTTGGTTATCATTTTTTGAATAATATTTATAATACTCTTTCTTGTATAATATTTTCTCTCCTGTCTCCCTCTGTCTGCGTCTTTCTGTCTCATTTTTGCAAAATTCTTAACACCCATATTTTGTTTTCCAGTGTGGTTTCTGTCCTAAAAACCTCCATGCATTAGTCTTTGTCAATTTTTTGTCTCCTCTGTCTGAACCATATTAAATCATCTTTTCTTTATAAAAAAATTACTATATCATTACATCTTTCCATCTACTCTTCTTTTTTAATATTTGTGCTTTTAAGAAATTCAGTTATTGTATTTTCCAGCACCAAGACTTCTGGTGTTCTTTTCTCAAAAAAATAAATTTCTTGTTGTTAAAATTATCATAATATTCTTGAATTATTTTCCTAGCTCACTGAACATTTTTTGTAAGGATTTCTTTAAATTTTCTTTCAGGTAATGCTACATCTATTTTTTTTCTCCATTGATGTTAATTTTTAGCTTAATTTTGTTCCTCTGTTTGGGTTATGTTTCTCTGTTTTTTTCTTTTTCATTTTCCTTGATGTTTACAGCTATTTCCTCATTTAGGAAATAGTTACTATAACCACAATTCACACACTGGGCTTTATTGGAGAAAGCCCTCACCAATAAACTCAGCCAGTTATTCATGCATCTGAAAACTACATACTGGGTCCAAACTTCTGTCTTTGTTCTTACATGTTCACAGGCCCTTAGAATATTTTGGATTGTTCCATTATTCCTAAAAAAGAGAAGCAGTTTTTTCCCTTAGGCAGCCCCTGTAAAAGTTGGAAAATTGAACAGTTTTATCAGTGAGTTATGATTCATCAAAATAAAATTAGTTTCAGTTTATCTAAAGGAGTAACTCAACATTGCAATGTTATATTTGCTTTGTCAATACACCTGGAGTTTATCTTTTTAAAATTTGTATTAGAATGCAAGCTAGGTTGAGGCTGATTCTTTGAGATGAACATATTCAATAATATTTTTGTTATCTCCCATCTTATTTTTCTTCTCACTGTCTATCAACATTAAATTTGTTGAGTCACTGGGATGAGGAAGGGTATCTGAAAGTTCCTAATCTTTCTCAGTTTGATGGGTTGCCAGAGGATATTAGAACCTTATTTTTTTGCAAAATATCTTGTTCTACTTAGATTAACATTTTCTTCTTTAATTTGTCTTGCTCCTGTTACATTCTCTATGAGCAGTGAGAAACAAATACTCAATATGTTTAACACAGCTTAGAAATAGTATTAGCTAAATATCTAAAAGTGTCACTTTCAAATCCAAATTTTTCTCAACGTAATACAATACAGAAAAGCCATTAGTGATTTTACAAAGAGAAACATATACTACCAAGGTGCTAATCGCACATTAAGGAGAACCAAAGCAAGTATTTCTAGTGGTTGCCTGAGACAAGAGGTCACCCAGAAATTTTATTACCCCATGGATATGGTAACTAACAACTGTGAAAAGCTCTGGCTTCCTACTCTATAATGACAAATGAAATTACTGCAGACATCTAAAATTGACACCATATTATAACAAAGCAAGGAGGGATGTGGTCACTTGCTAGTAACAAAGTGTGGAGGGGTAATGTTGTTTTCTGTTCCCCACCACCACCTACTCAGAGATCTTAGTCAGAATCTGAGGATTCACTGCTACAGATCTCTGGGGGCAGTACTCAGGGTATGATTTTAGAAAACCAGGTTCCTGCATTTGAGACTCACCCTTTGTCAACTGCGCACATTCCCCTTCTGCAAACTATTACATGTGCACTTCAATTGCTAAGAATCACACATGTCCTCTTCCCTGACATGACACAACTTGTGGTGCATTCCAAATTCATGGGCAAAGACATACACTCTAAGAAATTGACATTTGGAGTTTTTCTTAGTGTGTGCACAAATAATAGGTTACCAGTCTACCATATACATATATAAACATGTACAAGAGAGATATCCTATAGAAGTTTTGAAGACTTAGGTTTCTTAATGTATTCTCTAAAGGAAAGTATCAAGATGTCCAGCATATTCCTGAGGTATTTAGAATTATATAAGAATTAGAAGTATTATAAGCAGCTGGGCTTTCAATGATGATAGAAATTCTGACCACTTAGCCATAAAAGTCCATGCTTCTTTAAGCCATATGACAAAATGCATTTTGCTCAGTACTTATCCTCTAATATTGATGGTAGTTATGTCATTATAGATAAAGAAATGCTCACCCAGGTTGAGATATATTACAATGTTCCAGTCATTTGAAATTCAGATACCTCTGGCTATATTTGATTAAATAGCTAAATAGCTTACCTATGACATAATGGAAAAGGTAAATCAATGTGTGTCTCAAAAATATTTATAGGTACCTGGATTTTGGTGGAGTATTTAATCCTGGATTTTGGTGGAGTATTTAATTCTCTGGAATTAGTGAAGTTGAGAAAATTTTATTAATCCCTATCTCTTTCAACATATTAATGACCTTAAAGTAAGAGGACCATGGGAATGGTGAAGGTTAGATGTCAGGTTGAGGACTGATATTTGTGAGGATTCAACTAGTATTTTCCTCCAGGGAGAACACTATGGACAGGGACCTCACTTCATGGTCTTATTTGTATACAAACCAAATGCCTATATACATATTTATTCAGAAGAAGCTATAGTACACATTTACATATGCATGGACTTTCATAACTTAAGTTATTTTCTTGGAGTTATGACCTCAGTCTTAATGACCCAAAAAAATCTGTGGTTATTATTGTCTCTGGTGGTAGCTCCTAGAGGAGCCTGTCTCATAATTAAGACATGAAGATAGGAGGATGCTTTACCTGGATCACTAAGGCCCCTTTTTTCTCTGGCATCTAGTCACAGGTGCAGCTGCAGCAGTTGAGCCCAATATTAACTAAGCCCACACAGACCCTCTTCATCACCTGCTTTGTCTCTGAATTCTTCATTTTTGATGATCATTAGTGAAGCTTCATCCACCAACCCCAAGGTAAGAGACTGAAATAGATATTTTCTCCCTGTCATGATAAACAAAAACAAACAAACTGCAAGCCATTCTTCATGAGGGAAACACCATATATTATTGGTTTCCGTTGAGATCATAATTTAAATCCATGAATCATATCCATAATCTTCTCATTAAATATTTTTCATCAATATTCTCAGTGTCCTCTTCAAAACAAGAATGATCATTTTGCTATACAGATTAGCTGACAATTATATTAAAATGTATGACAATGCAAAGCAAATTACAGTTAACTGAAGTTGAGAGACAGAAGAGATAATAATTAAAAGGAGGATAAAGATGCTAATATGCTCATCTTACAATTAAAGGAGTGAAAGTACCCAGTGCATGGTAAAACACATGCTATGAGTGTTAACATGTGCTAAGTTTGAAAGGCAAGCTGAGGACAAATACATAGCTATATTAGGTTGTAAAAGGAGTGATGTGAAATTGAGCTAAAACTTTTTCTGTTATAACAGGGAATCAATAGATATGTGATGGATTAGTGGGGAGAATAGTTTTACTAGAGCTACTGAGGCATCACATATAAGTGATACCACTTACCTTGTAAAGTGGTGGGGAAAGTGTCTGTGGCTTTTACCTGTCTGAATATGGTATCTTGATAAATATAAAATTGGACCAAAGGTAAATTTTCTTTTAAGGATAGCAAAACACATTTAGTAATAGATAATTGTGATGGCTGTACAGCATTGTGAATGCAACTATTGTCACTAAATTGTATTCTAGAAAATATTGAAAATGACATGATGTAAATATATATATATATATGGCACAATATCGTATATACCCACCATAACAATTGTGAAATGATAAAAAATATGTCTTTATATCCTTGTTGTTTTGTGCAAATAGCTTTTCTTTAAATCACCCCTATTCTCTGACAAGCAACTATAAGTAGTCAAAAGTAATCACCTTTTGTCATTAGCTTAGAAACCTCCTCAACTACTTGAAAAAATTCTTTCACTCTAATGGTATACCTTCCAGAATACAATGGAAGTCAATTGCAACTCACTCAAGCTCTTTGAAAATTCATTACAAGAACTTTCGTCCTTCCAGTTACCAGTATCATGGTCCTCATTTCCACCTGTGACCTCATCAGAATAGTGTTGAATGTCCATATTTCTCTCAACATTCTGATCATCTATTTGTTTTTCTTTGAGAAGATGAAGAATTACTCCCCTGTTTTCCTCTTTATTTTCTGAACCTTTATCAGACTCACATTCACATTTACATTAATCTACTTTAGGGAAATCTTGGCACTCCTGCATTCACATTAAAGATATTTTAGCTCCTACCCAATACCAGTTCCAAAGGAGTATAAACATTGTAGGTATTTGTTATACAAGAAAACTGTTGCTCTGTCCCAAAAACTGTCTCGGTCAGCTTGAGCTGCCACAGTAAAATGCCACAGACTGGGTGGCTTAAAGAATGCTTGTTAATTTTCTGAAAATTCTGGAAGCTGGGAAGCACAAGATCAAGATGCTACATGATGTAACATGTTGTGAAGGTATTTTCCTGGCTTGCAAATTTCAGCATGCCAACTGCAGTCTCTTAATATGCAGAGAGAAAGGGATACAGTAATAGAAAGGGAGAGTGAGAGAGTGGCCAGGAGGGAAGCAGAGAGTGTGAGAGACCTTTCCTTAAAGTTAGCTAGTACCAAAAATTCATTATCTCATTTAACCTTAACTACTTCCCCTCCTAGAATCCCTTCTCCAAATACATTCATATTGAGGTTATGACTCCAAAATATGAATTGTGTGGGGATACAATTGTGTCCATTCAAGCCTTCATTTTAATTTTTTTGAAGCGCATTATATGGGCAGAAGGAAATAAAGCACTCTTCTTATGCTCACCACACAGCCAAATCTTCCTGAATGATGAGCTGAGGTAATGTCCTCAGAGATCAACCATGGCCCTTCATGATACACTTTGCCTTTGATGTCTGGGGCATCCTGGGAAGCTGAGAATACCCTTATTTCATTCTCCCTTCCCTCAATTCACCTGGGACTAGCTTTCTTAATGTTGTGTCTTGGATTTTTAAAATGAGCTTCCTATTCTAGTTGTGAGTGTTCAGGACAGATGCTTGTTCCAGTCCAGGGGTGGAGACATACTTCAGAACATGACAGCACACTCAGTTATGTAGTCCAGGTGTCACATACATAGTAAGATAAAATTCCTGCTTCACATAATAGGTCATAGATGATCTCTCAGGTGTCTATCTTGTATCTTGATCCAACATGTAGAGATCTTCAAAGGCATTACTCCTATCTTTATATCGAGAAATGTCTGACTATCTATAAAACAATGACTTTTTTAGCAAATAAAATAACTGTAGTTATAGGAACAAACACATTATTCACAATCTAGAGTGACATGCAAATCTAGAAATGCAGTAGAGGCCTACTCACCTGGGACATAAACTTCTGGGGACTCAAACTGTTTGTGATACAGGGTAATTGCCGTGAATGTCAAGAGGGCAGGTGAGGATGAGAGCTTTGGGGGTTTCCAAGCCCCACGCTCTAGTGACTTTCCCTCCAGGAACTTAGAACTTCTTAAGGTGACTGTGCAAATAGATACTCTAATGATTCCGAAATATGTAGGACTAATCACTGAGACTTCCCCAGACAGACTTCCCCAGAGAGACAACCTAGTGGAAAGATTTTGTATAATCCTAATCCGTGTGGAGGAAAATAATTATTTAACACCACAATCTTCTTCCCAGGCTCCTTTTATCATGATAGTAATTAAATTTAGCCAGAGGATGAGATACAAGAAAATAGTTTTGGGAATGCTACAGCCAGGGAAGAAAGTAGAGAAAATGGTGAAAATTACCTCTTCACCTGGAAACTCTGTAAAGGCCACAGCTCAGAAGAAGATGCTCAAAATACCACTGGGATTTGATTGTGACAATTAGCCAGAGGATGAGATACAAGAAAATAGTTTTGGGAATGCTACAGCCAGGGAAGAAAGTAGAGAAAATGGTGAAAATTACCTCTTCACCTGGAAACTCTGTAAAGGCCACAGCTCAGAAGAAGATGCTCAAAATACCACTGGGATTTGATTGTGACAACCTATCATGATCCTCCAACCCACCCATTAACTTCTCATCAATATAATTAATCTGCATTACAAAGAAATGTGTGGCAATGCATAGACTCTATTTAAGAATGAGAACGTAGAGAAATCCAAAGAAAACATAAAAGAAAAGGTCAAGCACAGCTGAGCACTTTGAAACCTCTGGCAAATAATAACTTCCAGACAAAGAATAGGACTCTTTTTCATTGATTTTAGATGAATTTCTCATAGGGTATTTTCAGGGTTCCTAGGGGAGAACAGTTGAGCCCAATGTGCATGTACTTCCCATGTATTCACTTTATTCTGTGTTATTTAGGTCTGTTTTCCTAAGAAAGTCACATACCTAGGTGTAGTATCAGTGTGAGGGGCATATCCAATTGGTTTGTTAATAGGTAGAAGTAAAATTAAGGGCTTATTTGTTCCAAAACTATCAACAGTGAGTAAGTGAGCAAATGGGGGTGTGTGTGTGTGTGTGTGTGTGTTTAGCATATGGGCTGTGTTTCACATATTGGAGTTTGTCCTGAAGGTACTATCTGATGCAAACTTTAACCACATAATTCTTTACTTATTTAATTTTTATACTTTTCAATTTTTTTTTAACATTTAAATTTTTTATTTTAAAATTCTGGCATACATTTCAAGGTTAGGTATATAAATTCTCTTAATCCTTCTAATTATAACAAAATATATGCTTGGTGCTAGTCCTGAACACCTGCTACAATTTAATAACAGTTATGCTATATCACACCTTTATTTAACATCTACATTTAATTTACAGCAAGATGGTGATGGGGCAGTTTGTTCTTTGAGACCCTCTGTGAAAGAGAACACACATTAGAAACTCTAGCTCTCTGTAATCCCGTGTCTTTGAGAGGCAGAGGTGTGTGGATTGCCTGAGCTCGTGGGTTCGAGACCCACCTGGGCAACTTGGTGAGACCTCATCTCTACAATAAATCAAAATGAGCCGGGCATAGTAGTGTGCACCTGTAGTTTCTGCCTCTTGGAAGGCTGAGGCAGAAGGATTGCAAGAGCCCAGCAGGTTGAGGCTGCAGTGAACGGGAGCAGCCACTGCACTCCAGTGTGGGGGACAGAGTAAGACTCCAACCCCTCAAAAAAAAACCTCTAGCTCTCTACCAGGAACTGCAGCTCCCATTGTAGGCAGCCTCCCATTCACACGGAGCTCAGGTGAGGTTACCACTCAAACACCTCAGTGGTCTGGGCTGATGCTACAGCCGTGGATGCCATCGCCTCAGCCATAGCTCCACCCATGCCTGAGGTGACCCATGACTTCAGACCAAGGAAGTCTCTGCAAGCACAATATACAGAGATATCTGTCACTGCTGCCACTTTCACGTTCCACCTCTCACCTGGAGCAAGGATTGTGGAACTCCTTCCATGTACTGTGAGGCAGCAGCCACCACTGCTGCTAAAATTGCCTGCTCCCTCCCATCCTGGATCTCCTGGCAGTCAACAGTTGATGTGGATAAAGATCAACTAGAGTGGTGAGATAGCAACACCTGCTGGGGATCCAAGGTCACGACATCAAAATGGGAATGACAGATGTTCCTTTCCCTTGATAGACACAGGTAAGATCTGAGTGATATACTGGGCAGGAGCCCAGGACTGAGCCAAGCTCCACAGCAGGCCAGGGACAGCCAAACCTAACTGTGAGCAAACCTACCAGCCTGCAAAGACAGCTAGAAACCAGAGCTGAAAGGACACTGAACTCAAATAAATAGTCTCAGAGTGTGCTTGGTTGCTTCTGTGAGTTTACTGACTTTAGTCTGTTCCTTTTGTTTTGTTCTTTTTCTTCATTTCTCTGTAAACCCTATCTTTGTATAGAGGAACAGCACACAAATAAGAAGGTTCGTTAGCTTGTTTGCTAGCATCATTGTATGTTTTAATTTTTTCGTATGGTTGTTGGATAGTTTGTGGTCATTGTTATTGTTTGTCTTTTTACTTGTTTCAGTCTTTGCGTCTTTTTTTATTGTTAGTCAGTACACTTGTCTGTTTTCCTCTTACTCCTTGCTCTCTCCACCCCCATCTTCCCCCCAATGCCTGGTTCATTCTCTTCCCTCTGTTAACCTCATTTTGGTTTCAAGGAATAAACCTACAACCCACTGCATGGACAGATTCTAACATATTGGGAAGTGGATGTCAGATTATCCATACACCTGTTGGATGATACTGGGATAAGCAGTCAGATTTTCAACCACAGCTCCCCTCTTAATTAAATCTCAAAATTGTCGGATTTGATGGCTCAGTCTGTGATCCCATGACTTTGGGAGGCTGAGGTGAGTGGATTGCCTGAGCCCGTGGGTTTGAGACCTGCCTGGGCAGCGAGACCTCATCTTTACAATAATCAAAAATCAGTTGGGTGGGGTAGTGCATGCCTGTAATTCTGGCTACTTGGAAGGATGAGGTGGAAGGATCACTGGAGCCCAGCAGGTTGAGGCTGCGGTGGCTGGGAGCGAGCCACTGCACTCCAGTCTGGGTGGCAGAGTGAGACTCCAACTCAAAAAAATAAAAATAAATCTCAAAATTGCAAAGAAGAACCACACCCAACCTACAGTCCAACTCCATAATTGAACAAAGCAAGATGATATACATAAGAAAGAATAGGAGAGAGAACAAACAGATGTAAAGGCAATCCCTCCACCCAGGGATAACATAATTAAAGAACACAGGGAAGTGGAGGGATGGAAAAACTAGGAAGGAAAAATCTACACAAATGAAGAAAAAACAAAAGAAAAATATAGGTCTCACACAGACCTTGGGAGGTCAGACACTGAGAAAAATGACTTCTGAACACAAACAATGAAGTGCCCCCGGAATGGCTGGTCACATGCAACAAACGCAGAAATTAATAAAGAGAATTAAAAAAATTGAGGAGTGACAAGAGAAAAATAGGAAGGAGCTGATAACAAAAATAACAGTAGTAGAGAATGCTGTGATGTAAATAAATAACAAACTAATAAGCATAGAAAGCAGTATTAGCCAAACAGAAGAAACAATCTCAGAGCTTGAAGGCCAAAGTACAGAACTAACCCAAACTGTCAAAGACATAGAAAAGAGGCTTAAAATGACAAAACAAAACCTTGAGGAGTTGGATGATTACTTCAAGAGACCGAACCTAAGAGTAATTGACCTTCCTGAGGCAGAGGGAGAGACAGAGGCCACACGGGAATAAACATTTCATGAAATCATTCAATGAAACTTCCCTCATCTCATCAGTGATGCAAAAATTCAAACACAAGAGATTCAAAGAACACCTGAAGGGCAACAAATGAGATGATCAACTCCCAGACACATAATGATTCATCTAAACAAGTAAATATAAAAGAAAAATCCTAAATGCAGCAAGAGGAAAAGGTCAGAGTACCTACCTGGGAAGACCAATTAGAATAGCAGCAGATTAATCTACAAAAATCCATCAGAGCTAGGCTCGGTGGCTCAGCCTGTAATCCCACGCCTTTGGGAGGCTGAGGTGAGTGGATTGCCTGAGCCCGTGGGTTCAAGACACACCCGGGCAGCGAGACCTCATCTCTACAATAAATCAAAAAATCAGCCGGGCATGGTAGCGCATGCCTGTAATTCCAGCTACATGGAAGGCTGAGGCGGAAGGATCACCAGAGCCCAGCAGGCGAGGCTGCAGTGGCTGGGAGCAGCCACTGCACTCCAGTCTGGGCGACCGAGTGAGACTCCAACTCAAAAAAAAAAAAAAATCCATCAGGCCAGGAGAGCTTGGAGCCTTAACTTCAAAGTTCCAAAAGATAAATAATTTAAACCAAGAATACCCTATCCAACCAAGTTAAGCTTCATCAGTAAGGGAGAATTAAAATCTTTCCCAGATATCCAATCCTTAAGAACTTACGCTGCCACCAGACCACCTCTACCAGAAACACTTAAGAAAGTATTGAACTCAGAATAAAAGGAAAAAAGAACAACCATGTTCTTTAGAAGACTACAGGAAAAAGATTAAAAACACACATGAACAAACCCCAAATCCAAAAGAAAGACCACAAAAAAAACAGGGACAACTACAACAACTCTGTAAGAACTTTAAGATAGGGATCAGCTCTCACATTTCATTAATTAGCCTGAATTTGAATGGAATAAACACACCACTGAAAAGACATAGAAAAGCAACATGGATAAAATATCACCAGGCGACAATATATTGCCTTCAAGAGAGGCACCGCAATAGAAAGGACACTCACAGACTCAACGTATGAGGATGGGAAACAAAAAAAAGGAGGGGTTGTGATCTTAATCTTAGACAAAATAAACTTTAAGCTCAAAAAATAAAAAACATACACAAGGCCGGTGCATAATAATAAAGAATTCAATACATCAACAAGAAATACACATCCTATACAAATACACAACCGACATAGGAGCACCAACTTTCATAAGGCAGCTTATAGGTAAACTCAAAAAAGATATTGACTCTGACACTATCATAGATGGGGACTTTAACACCCCACTCACCACCCCAGACAAATCATTAGGACAAAAAATTAGCAATGAGACCCAGAACCTCAATGTGACTCTTGACCAAATGGACTTAATTTGTACCTACAGAACATTCCACCCATCGACCACAGAATATACATTCTACTCATCACTGCAAGGAACATAATCTAAGATTGACCACATACATGGTCATAAATCAAGCATAAACAAATTTCAAAAGATCAGAATTTTGTAACACACCTTCTCAAACAACAGTGAAATAAAAATAAACATCAAAATCAACAAGGTTCCCCCCAGATCCACAAAGACATGGATACTAAATAGCATGATGCTAAACAACTCCTGGGTCAATGATGAAATCAAAACACACATTAAAAGATACCTGGAAACAAATGAAAATGAAGAAACATCATACCAAAATTTCTGGGATGCCACTAAAGCTGTAGTAAGAGCTACAAATGCAAGTTAAGAAAATGGAAGGATGACAAATTAACAGCCTAACAAGTCAACTAAGGAAGCTGGAAAAACAAGACCACCAAAATCCTAACTTCAGCAGTGGAATCCAGATCACCAAAATAAAAGCCGAAATCCAGGATATAAAAGACAAAAAGATAGTACAAAAAAAAAATCAATGAAACTATAAGGTTGTTCTTTGGAAGAATAAACAAGATTCATGGTCCCCTAGGTAGACTCACCAAGAAATAAAGGGGAAAAGCCCAAATAAACACAAGCAGAAACACAAAAGATGAAGTCACATCTAACCCTGAAGAAATACAAAAGATCATTAGAGACTACTACGCACGCTTGTATGGAAACAAATTTGAAAACATCAAGGAAGTGGAGGACTTTGTGACATCACACAAACTGCCTAGATTGAAACAAGAAGAAATCGAGACCCTAAATAGACCAATTAACAATCAAGGAAATTGACTACGTAATATAAAAAAAAAACTACCTACAAAAAAAATAAGCCCTGGACCAGATGGATTTCCCTTAGAAATCTATAAGACATTTAAGGAATAGCTGATACCAATACTATTGAAAGTATTCCAGGCAATTGAGAAAGATGGAACTTGTCCCAAATCATTTTATGAAGCTAAAATGACATTGGTACCCAAGCCAGGTAAAGATCCAACAAAGAAAGAGAACTACAGGCCAATATATTTGATAATCATAGATATTAAAATTCTCAACAAGATATTAGCAAATCGAATTCAACAATAAATCTCAAAAATCATCCATCATGACCAAGTAGGTTTCATCCCTGGGACCCAAATCTGGCTCAACATTTGTAAAACCATAAATGTAATGAAATACATCAACAGATGTCAAAACAAAAATCACATGATTATATCATTAAATGTAGAAAATGCTTTTGAGAAAATACAGCACTCCTTATTGATAATAACCCTTGAATATCTAGGCATATGTGAAAAATAGCTCAAAATATTAGAAGCCATCTACGAGAAACCCACAGTCAGCATACTCCTAAACAGACAAAAATTGTAAACATTTTCCCTGAGTACTGGAACAAGAAAAGGATGCCCAGTCTTACCCCTCCTGTTCAATATAGTACTGGAATTCCTGAATAGAGCAATCAGAAAAGAGATGGTGATCAGGAGTATCCAAATAGGAAAAGATTAAATCTAGTTCTCTCTCTTTGCAGATGACATGATTGTGTACCATGAAAACCTAAGAGAATCTGTCAAAAACCTCCTTGCACCATGATAAAGTACTTTGGAAAAGTCTCAGGGTATAAAATAAGTGTGCAAAAGACAGTCACATCTTTACACCAATAACAAACAAACAGAAACCCAAATAAAAAGCCAATCTCATTCACAGTACCCACAAAAATAATGAAATTCCTTGGCATCTTCCTAACCAGAGACATGAAAGAACTTTACAATGAAAACTATAGAATACTGCTCAAAGAAATCAAAGAAGACACAAACAAGGGGAAAAATCTCCTATGCTCATGGATTGGAAGAATCAACATTATGAAAATTTCCACCTTATCTAAGGCAATCTACAGAATTAATGCAATACCCATCAAATTACCAGCAATATTCTTCTGAGATTTAGAAAAAACAATAGAGGAATTAATATGGAAACACAAATGATCACAAATATCTAAAAAAATCCTCAGCAAAAAAAAAAAAAAATGGCAGGAAGTATCATACTTCCAGACTTCAAACTTTAATATAAAGCTACAATAATCAAAAGAGTTTGGTATTGGTACAAGAGCGCTTATATAGACCAATGGAATAGAATTGAGATTCCAGAACAAAACCTCGATTTCTCAACCAACTGATCCTTTGCAAAGCCTTCACCACCCACCACTCGGGAGAGGAAACTCTGTTCAGTAAATGGTGCTGGGAAAACTGGTTGACCACAAGTAGAAGATTCAAACATGAACCCTCTTTATCCCCATACACAAAAATTAACTCTAAATGGATCAGAGACCTAAATGTAAAACCTCAAACCATAAGAACTTTAGAAAATGCGGGACACACCCTTGTAGGTGGTGGATCTGACACCCAATTTCTGAGCAAAAACCGAAATGCACAGGCCATAAGAGATAAGGTAGACAAGTGAGACCTCATTAAACTGGCGAGCTTCAGCAAAGTTAAAGAAACAATCAAAAGAGCAGGGAGACAGTCCACAAATTGGGAAAATGTATTTGCTAACTCCATGTCTGACAATGGCCTAACATCTAGGTTCTACAGGGAACTCAAATGTGCTCAAAATATAGAAAACAAACAACTCCATTACAAAGTGGGCAAACGATATGAACAGACATTTCTCAAAATAAGACATACGAGTGTCCAACAGATACATGAAGACATTTTCAACCTCACTAGTCATTAAGAAAATGCAAATCAAAACTACACTGAGATACCACCTAACTCCATCAGAATGGCCATTATCAATAACTCAAAAAATAACAGATATTGGAGAGGATGTGGTGAAAAGGAACACTTCTACACTGTTGCTGGGAATGTAAAGTAGTGCAGCCCCTTTGGAAATCAGTCTGGCGATTCCCAAACGCTCTAAAAATCCACCTTCCCTATGACCCTGCATTCCACTACTAGAAATACATCCTGAAGAACTCAAATAACTCTATAAAAAAGATATCAGCACCTGTATGTTTATCACAACATTGTTCACAATAGAAAGATCATGGAACCAACCATGCTGTCCATCAAAAGAGAAGTGTATAAAAAAATGTGGTACATATACACAATGGAATATTACACAGCCATAAAAAGAACAAAATAATGGATTTCATAGCAACCTGGATGCAATTAGAGTTTCCAAATCGTTAACTGTGCCCCACAGTCTTAAAATAAAAAATATGCATTTAAAAATATTTTTGTTTTAATTTGCAAATAAAGTCATTGGTATTTTGACAGAAATTGCATGAAGTGTAGTTTGTGTAGTGTAAGATTTCAACATTAATTTTGCCAATCAATAAGCAAGGTACATCTTTTTACTTATTTCTATTTTTAAAACGTTTTACCTCAGCACTCTTTAGTTTTCGATAGAGAGATCTTTTGGTTAATTTTATTTCAAAGTATATTTTTTGTAGCCATTATAGAGAGAATTGTTACCTTGATTTCTTTTTCAGATGGTTTATTGATAGTGTATAGAAATGCTATTGACTAATGTTGATTTTATATTCTACAAATTTATTGAATTTGTTTATTAGTGTTTGCAATATTTGGTGGGGTCTTTAGGGTTTTCTATAAAAGATTATGACATCTGCATATGGGAACAATTTAACTTTATTTCAAATCTGAAAAAAATATACATTTAATTTTTGACATGTAATACAATTTTCCATTTATAGTGAGGAAAAGTACATTTCTGAGTGTTTTTTAAAGTACAACAGATATTTGGAAAACAAAACAGAACAGAGACTGGTAAATTGAGTAAACAGAGCTGGGCCTAAATGACTGACAAGTACTCTCCTGGGAAGATACTGGTAAAACCATTGTCTTTACATATATAGCTTTCCCTGGGTATCTACAGGGGATTAGGTTCCAGGACTCCCGTCGATTTCAAACCCTATATAAAATGGCGTGGTGATAGCACACGACCTATGTACATTCTCCTATATACTTTAACTTATCTCCAAATTTCTTATAATAATATCCAATACAATGCAAATGTTATGTAAATAGTTAGACTATATTGATTATTTAAATTTTTATAGTTGTGTCTTCAGTTTTTTGAGTTGAGGGAGGTTTCACTATGCTGCCCTGACTGGTCTCAAACTCCAGGCTCAAATAGTCCTCCTCCCTTGGTCACCCAAAGTGTTGCCATTACTGGTGTTAGTCACTGTGCCTGGCCTGTTGTATTTTTTTTTCAGTGTTCCTTTTATGTATATCTTTGATGGCAGTTGACTGACACCATGGATGCAGTACCCCCTAATACAGATACATGAAGACCTTTTCACCTCACTAGAAATACAGAAAGCTAACTGTACATAGCTTGTAGAAATCCAATATGTTCAAAATTCAGGAGGCACTAAGTATCAGAAAAGGAGAATGGGTGTGTATTGCATTTAAGGTTGAAAACAAAAGTTATGTTCAGCAAGATCAAGAGATGGATCCCTAGTTCTCAGAAGCCCTGAGAAAATACCTAATACTTTCACAAATGACTCAATTTTAACCACATAATTCTAAACAAGGTAAAGGGATCCCCCAAATTCCCCAAAAGGTTCTGAACTCACTGTGTGGTTAACTGTATCAGTGCATCTGGAATCCTCTGCAAGAGACTCCTGGTAGGTTTAACAAGAATTGTACTTGGGGTCATAATACAGAGAATTCTCTGAGTTTCATAAGGACAGTTTACTATTTCACAAAATGATGTGAGGCATATATGGTGTCAACAAAGGAGCATTCTGAATGCCAACAGTTTTCCTTTCTGGGCTAGAGAGAAGATGCTCTGTGAGCCCAGATAGGAAACTCCTTGCAGGGTGGGATCTGGGCAGCAGGGATTGCATAGGATCCAGTCAGCACAGGCTTCAGCTCTGGAGAAGGTACACAGGAGGCTGCTGGAAGGTAATGGAGAGGATTCAACTTCAAAGCCTGAATCATCTTTACTTCAAAACCAAATTCCATAAAAAGTTAAAATAAGAATTTAGTAAAGACTACTGATGAGACTTTAAGCATCCTGTTTTACTTGAATGTTTATTAAAACCAAGATATTAATGAGAACCATATTTTAAATAAGCATTACTAGTGCTTTTAGAAATATTAACAGTTATAGTGATAACATTATTGGTTAAATTAATTCAATGTGTTCAAATAACAGGAAACAGATTTCAGGAGGTAGAACTACTGAGGGAAAAACTCAAAAAAGATTTTGTGTCTTTGTACCATTCAAACATGGGATTGCTCTGAAGACATGCCCTGTAGACGTTTGATTATTTGTGCATTCGTTCCATTCATAGCCTTCTGGGCATGGTAGCAGACATATATCATTAAGCAAATATTAGGTCTTGGATGTTGGCATCCACTCTTGCATGGTTCATGTGTAATATATCTTCTCTATCTCATGCTGGATCAAGTTTTGAGCTACAAAATGTCCTATCTAATGAATATGCAAATAGTCTGAGTTCTACTTAGGTAAATACATATCACCAACCAATCTCGTTCTCCCCATATAGAAACCTCTGAAAGACAATTTACCACCATGGACTGTAGTTGAAGGATACTTTCTTGGTGGCAACAGCTACAGGTAAGGGGTTCCCTTGTTCCAGTACTGAGGAGTGGTCTAGGCCAGTCCAATGGGATTTCATTCACTTTTTTCTTCTCTTGAGGTGTCCACTCTGAAGTCCAGCTTGTGTATCTGGGGCTGAGGTTAGGAAGCCTGGATCCTCAGTGGAGGTTTCCTACAAGGCTTCTGGATTCACCTTTACTGACTACTGTATGTGCTGGGTGCGACAGGTACCTTGACATAGCCTTGAGTCGATGGGAAGTGTCAACACCAATACTGGTAGCACAAACTACTCACAGAAGTTCCACGGCAGAGTCACCAGTACCAGGGACATTTCAACAAATGTAGTCTACATGGAGCTGAGCAGCCTGAGCCATTAAAACATGACCATGTATTACTGTGCAAGAACATAGTGTGAAAACCCTCATCCTGAGAGTGCCAGAAACCATGACAGAGAAGGGAACTAATTTTGGCTGGGTGGAATATCAGGATTATGAGGTGGAAAGTTATTTTAAAAATAAGGTTATGAGCTGGGCTCGGTGGCTCAGCCTGTAATCCCATGCTTTGGGAGACTGAGGTGAGTGGATTGCCTGAACCCACGGGTTTGAGACCCACCTGAGCAACTTGAAAAGACCTCATCTCTACAACAAATCAAAAAATTAGCCAGGCGTGGTAGAACATGCCTGTAGTTTGAGCTACTTGGAAGGCTGAGGTGGAAGGATCGCAAGAGCCCAGCAGGTTGTGGCTGCAGTGGCTGGGAGCGTGCCACTGCACTCCAGTCTGGACGACTGAGTGAGACGTGAGACTCCAACTCAAAAAAAAAATAAGTTTATGTAGCTGTGTATAAATTAAAATATAAACACATATAGACTCTAATTATATTAGAAACATTCCATTAAATGATCGTCTTATTAGCAAAATGTGCAGTCTGGGGAAAAGCAATAACACTTATAAAAACATTCCTATGCAAATATCTATGAGTTCATGAGTTTTCAAACCTGCTTGATAAATAAGTTGGGAATAGTACTTGATTACATGGTGGGTACGAGTACGATTATTAAGAAATTGCTCAAGTATATTTCCAAAATTCTCTGTTCTTACTTCACTATAAAATGTTAAAGCAGTTTTAGCATCATAGCAGTATTGAGTAGACAATATGAAGCATTCCAATGCACCCCTACCCCACATGTTAGCCTTTCCCATTATCAATATTATTCACCAGATTCCTAAATATATTACAGTAGGTGGACCTTCATTGACATATCAGTTTTTTTGTTTTCTGGGATTCTCTTGACATAAAGAATCCTACATTATCTGGAAATAGCAATGGTTCTTCAAGTGGAAAATATGCCAGTTAGAGAGAAAATGAGTGGGGCTATTATTAGTTGCACTTTTCTTCCAGGACTCATAAAATTTATTTTGATTTAAAACTCATATGAGTCCTAGTTTACTATGCCCCTACCCAGCGGTTAAGCTCTGCAGCCATTTTGAGGCAAGTCCAGGTCTTTAAGAGACCAGCAACTTCTGGTGAATCCCATGGTGACTCTACTTTAGGATAAGTGAAGATATTGACCATAAATGATGCCATGTATGATGTCCTGTAGTTGGATCAGATGCACTGAAAGCTTGTGGGAGGTTGCTCTGGATGAGGCACTTTGGCCAGTTGAGGCAAACACATTCATGGGTCTGGGCAGGAACAATAGTTTCTCACTGCTAAATGGGCAGCCATCTTAAAGACACATTCTCAAGGACCCACACTGGCCTCCTTTGCTGGTTGCACATTAGCTGGAGGCTAGAGCCTGAGTAGACTTCAAGGGGAAAAGCCAGACTAGAATCACTGGTTATGGGGGTGCTTTTAATCCACCATATGAGCAATTCCTTCTTCTTTATTGGTGGATACACTTCAGAACATAACAAAATACACACAAACATCCTCCCAGTGGTTACCCAATACTACACATGAATAAACAATCCATTTTCCAAAACAAGATTGGTGTGTTCAGGGATAAGCAGAACTTAAATACGTCTTGTGTCAACACTGCCAAATGCCATGTGTGACAATTAGAACATTAAAATAGAAATTATTAAAAAGTAACTAAATGCTGAGGATTGCCAAGATAATGGGCTTCCCCTTAAGTCACTGTACATGTGGAGTAGAGGATTCACTTCTTCGTGCAGGTTTTTGTTTCAGGAACTGTGCCCGAAACTCTCAGAGGATCTCAGAGCATCCTGAGAAAACTGCCATAGTTACAGCTGTGGGAAGTGTTGCTAAATTACCAAAAGAAAAGACCTATAAAATTTCTATATTATAAGTTTATTTAAAATGCATTTATGAATTCTGTCTGAAGCATAAATGGCAAAATACGACACAGAATTTCCTGATATCCACTCATTTATTCTAAGGAAATATCTGATTTTCTTTATTCATGGGAAGGTCACTTACATTGAACATCATTTTGTGGGTGACATACCCCAGCAATTCTCTCCTCTCGCACATTATTGTGTTCTCTGTGTGAAAAGTGCTCCTAAGTGGAATAAAGTGAGACAAGGCAAGGTAATCAATAATTCGTATTCTTGTGTTTCTCTTCTTTTCAAACAATAAGATGTGAGTGCAACACAGTCTAAAGTCTTCGATGGGCAATTAGTAGAAAATGAAAGCATGAGGTTTTATCATATAATGCATCCCAGGGCCACCCAAAGAGTCACCAGGACCTCCCCAGTTATGTCTTACAACATCTCTTCTGTGAGTTTATTAACAGTCATTCCTCAAGAAACTTACTGGAACATTTTTACCTGGCTTGGGTATCAATGTGATGCTGGCTTCATAAAATGATTTGAGGAGGGTTCCATCTTTCTCAATCGCCTGGAATACCTTCAGTAGGATTGTTATCAGCTCCTCCTTAAATATCTTGTAGAATTCTGCTGGAAAGCCATCTGAACCAGGGATTTTTTTTGTAGGTAGTTTTCTTATTATGTAGTCGATTTCCTTGATTGTTTTTGGTCTATTTAGGGTCTTGATTTCTTGTGGTTCGAACCTAGGTAGGTTGTGTGATGTCAGAAAGTCCTCCATTTCCTTAAGGTTTTCAAGTTTGTTTCCATACAATTGTATGTAGTAGTCTCTAATGATTTTTTTTATTTCTTCAGGGTCAGATGTGACTTCATCTTTTGTGTTTCTGATTGTGCTTATTTGGGTTTTTTCTCATTTTTTCATGGTTAGTCTAGCTAGGGGACCATCAATCTTATTTATTCTTTTGAAGAACCAGGTTTTTGTTTCATTGATTTTTGCGTATTATCTTTTTGTCTTCTATGTCCTGGATTTGGGCTTTTATTTTGGTGATCTGAATTCTTCTGCTGAAATTAGGGTTTTTGTGGTCTTGCTTTTCCAGCTTCCTTAGGTGGCTTGTTATGCTGTTAGTTTGTTTTCTTTCCATTTTCTTCATGTGTGTTTGTATGGATATTCCCCTCTTACTATAGCTTTTAAGGCATCCCAGAGATTTTTGTAAGATGTTTCTTCATTTTCATTTGTTTCCAGGTATCTTTTAATCCCTGTTTTGATTTCTTCATTGACCCAGGAGTTGTTTAGTATCATGTCTTTTAGTATCCATGCCTTTGTGGTTTTGGGGGGCACTTTGTTGGTGTCAATGTTTATTTTTATTCCACAGTGGTACGAGAAGGTGCATGGTAGAATTTCAGTCCTTTTAAATTTGCTTATGCTTGATTTGTAGCCAATTATGTGGTTGATCTTAGAATACGTTCCATGTGGTGATGAGTAGAATGTGTATTCGGTGGTCTTTGGATGGAGTTTTCTGTGGGTATCAATTAAGTCTATTTGGTCCTGAGTCATATTGAGGTTCCAGATCTCCTTGCTGATTTTTTGTACTGAGGATCTGTCTGGGGTTGTGAATGGGGTATTAAAGTCCCCAGTTATGATGGTGTTAGAATAAATATCTTTCTTTAGTTTTCCTAGAAGTTGCTTTATAAAAGTTGGCACACCTATGTTGGCTGCATATATTTTTAGGATAGGTATTTCCTGTTGATGGAGTGAACCTTTTATCATTATGTACTGACCCTCTGTATCTTTTTAAATTTTTGATACCTTGAATGGTATTTTATTTGAAATTATGATTGCGACTCCTCCTTTCTTTTGTGTTTCATTCACCTGAAAGTTTGTTTCCCATCCTTTTACTTTGAGTCTGTGTATGTCCTTTCTAGTGAGGTGAGTCTCTTGAAGACAGTATATTGTTGCCTGGTGATATTTATCCATTTTGCCATTCTATGCCTTTTCAGTAGTGCATTTAGTCCATTCACATTCCGGCTAATTATTGAAATGTGAGAGTTCATTCCTATCGTAGTGTTCTTATGGAGTTGTTGTTCTTCCACTTGGTTCTTTTTTGTCTTTCTTTTGGTTTTGGGCTTGGTTCATGTATATTTTATTCTTTCCCCTGTACTCTTTTGAAGAAACTTGTTCTTTTTCCCTTTTCTTCTGTGTTTAGTACTTTCTTAAGTGTTTCATGTAGAAGTGACTTGGTGGCAGCATAAGTTCTTAGGGATTCGATATCTGGGAAAGATTTTAATTCTCCCTCGCTGATGAAGCTTAGTTTGGCCGGGTAAGTTATTCTTGCTCGAAATTGTTTATCTTTTAGGACTTTGAAGATAGGGCTCCAAGCTCTACTAGCCTGTAGGGTTTCTGTAAATAAATCTGCTGCTATTCTGATTGGTCTTCCATGGTAGGTGATCTGGTCTTTTTCTCTTGCTGCCTTTAGGATTTTTTTCTTTTATGCCTATTTTGTTTAGGTAAATTATTATGTGTCTAGGAGTTGGTCTTCTCATTTGTTGTCTTGCAGGAGTTCGCTGAATCTCTTGTGTTTGAATTTTGTCATCACTGATAAGATACGGGAAGTTTTCTTGAATGATCTCATGGAAAGTTTGTCTAGTGTGGTCTCTGTCTCTCTTTCTGCCTCAGGTTTGCCAATTGCTGTTAGGTTTGGTCTCTTGAAGTAATCACTCATCTCTTGAAGGTTTTGTTTCATCTTTTTGAGCTTGTTTTTTGTGTTTTTAAGAGTTTGGGTTAGTTCTATATTTTGGTCCTAAAGGTCTGAGATTCTTTCTTCTGTTTGGGTAATTCTGCTTTCCATGCTTATCAGTTTCTTATTTATTTCATTCACAGTATTCTTTATTACTGTTATCTCAGATATCAGCTCCTTCCTAGTTTCTTCTTCTGCCTCCTCAGTTCTTTTTAATCTCTCCATTATTGTCTTGATATCAACGTTTGTAGTTTGAGACCCTTCGTTCTGGGGGCTCTTTATTGTTTTCATTCCGAAGTCAGTTTTCTCAATGTCTGTCCTCCCAGGGGTCTGGGAGAGACCCATATTCTTCTATTGGTTTTTCTTCATTTTTGTAGATTTTTATCTCTCTTCCCCTACCCTCCACTTCTTTAATTCTGTTTTTGGGGGAAGGTGGGGTTGCTTTTATTTTTCTTCTGCAATATCCTGTTCTTCCTTATGAGGGTCTTCTGGCTTTGTTCACTTTTGAGGTTGGGATATAGGCTGCAATCTGTACTTTTTGCAGTTTTGAGGTTTAACACTCTGTGGTTCAGAGTGTATATGCGGATTCTAGCATCCACAAACAGGTGTATGAGCACACTGGAACCTATTTCCCTCTGCCTTACAATTCATTCGTTCAGCAGTATGTAGTCTTGGTTCCTAGATTAAAATGGGGGTATAAAAGAGGAAAATAATGGAGGAAGGGTGGGTCAAAAGGAAGTTAGAGAGAGAGAAGAGTGAGAGGGAAAACAGACATACATACAAACTATCAGGTGAGAAAGAGACACAAGGCCAGAGAGAAGTGGAAGAAGACACATAACAAAGATTCCCTAAAGAATACGGATAGCTACACAGAGACAGACCAATATAAACTTGAAAGAGTGTAAGTCAGAAGGCAAACAACGAACATGATCAAAATAAACAGTCAAAATGATAAATTCATAAGTCACAATAAGAGATCAGACTAAAATCACTTCAGCTCTGATCTCGGCCTCTCCTCTTTGTTTTTCCATTGCAGGCAGCTATGTTTACTCACAGCTTGGGTTTGGATGCCTGGGAATTGCTTTTATCTAATTCAGCTTAGGGGTGGGGCTTTGTCTCCTGTTTAGCAACATTACCTTAGTAACCAAGGTGGAGTTTGTTGATAGGTGGGCACGGCAGTGGAAAGAAAGAGAACTATAGGCCAATATCTCTGATGAACATAGATGCTAAAATTCTCAAAAAGATCCTAACGAACCGGATTCAACAAAACATCTCAAAAATCATTCATCTTGAACAAGTGGGCTTCATCCCTGGGATGCAAGGCTGGTTCAACATTCGTAAAACCATAAATGTAATTAAATACATCAACAGATGTCAAAACAAAAACCACATGATTGTATCATTAGATGCAGAAAAAGCTTTTGATAAAATCCAGCACCCCTTCTTGATAAAAACCCTCGAAAATCTAGGCATACAGGGAAAATGCCTCAAAATAGTAAATGAAATCTATGAGAAACCCACAGCCAGCATACTCCTAAACAGACAAAAGTTGGAACGAGTTCCACTGAAAACTGGAACAAGACAAAGATGCCCACTCTCAACCCTCCTGTTCAACATAGTATTGGAAGTCATGGCTCGAGTAATCAGAGAAGAGATGGCAATCTGGGGTATCCAAACAGGAAAAGAGGAAGTCAAATTATCTCTCTTTGCAGATGATATGATTGTGTACCTTGAAAACCCAAGATAATCTGTCAAAAACCTCCTTACACTGATAAAGGACTTTCACAAAGTCTCTGGAGACAAAATAAATGTGCAAAAGACAATGACATTTCTTTACACCAATAATAAACAAACAGAAACCCAAATAAAAAATACAATTTCATTCACAATAGCCACAAAAAAATGAAATACCTTGGCATCTTCCTAACCAGAGGTGTGAAAGACCTTTAAAATGAAAACTACAAAACACAGCACAAATAAATCAAAGATGACACAAACAAGTGGAAAAATATCCCATGCTCATGGATTGGAAGAATCAACTTTGTGAAGATGTCCATCTTACCTAAGGCAATCTGCAGATTCAATGCAATACCCATCAAATTACCAGCAACATTCTTCTCAGACCTAGAAAAAACAATGCACAAATTCATATGGAAACAAAAACATCCAAGAATAGTCAGAACAATTCTCAGCAAAGAAAAAAAAGGCAGGTGGTATCACATTACCAGACTTCAAACTCCACTATAAAGCTACAATCATCAAAACAGCTTGGTATTGGTACAGGAATAGGCATATAGATCAATGGAATAGAATTGAGATTCCAGAAGCAAAACCCAAATTTCTCAACCAACTAATCTTCAACAAAGCCTCCACCACCTACCACTGGGGAGAGGGGAACCTATTCAGTAAATGGTGCTGGGAAAACTGGCTGACCACATGCAGAAGATTGAAACAGAACCCTACCTATCCCCATGCAAAAAGGTTAACTCCAAATGTGTTGGGAGCCAACATCTATAGCTACATGACTGAGGCCTGTAAAGGCCCATCTGGAAGATCGCCTCTGACATAGGATATCAGTTATACCTATAATATTGGCATGTGATTAGTGACCAG